>NW_027254359.1:0-132500 GCF_044704955.1 Pristiophorus japonicus
AGAGTGTCTCGGGGGGTGGGGAGAGTGTCTCAGGGGGAGGGGAGAGTATCCCGAGGGGAGGGGAGTGTGTCCCGGGGGGAGGGGAGAGTGTCCCGAGGGGAGGGGAGAGTATCCCGGGGGGAGGGGATTGTGTCCCGGGGGGAGGTGAGGGGAGAGTGTCTCGGGGGGAGTGGAGAGTGTCTCGGGGGGAGGGGAGGGGAGAGTGTCCCGGGGGGAGGGGAGGGGAGAGTGTCCCGAGGGGAGGTGAGGGGAGTGTATCCCGGGGGGAGGTGAGGGGAGAGTGTCTCGGGGGGCGGGGAGAGTGTCTCAGGGGGAGGGGAGAGTGTCTCGGGGGGAGGGGAGAGTGTCACGGGGGGAGGGGAGAGTGTCTCGGGGGGAGGGGAGAGTGTCTCGGGGGGAGGGGAGAGTGTCTCGGGGGGAAGGGGAGAGTGTCTCGTGGGGGAGGGGAGAGTGTCTCGGGGGGCGGGGAGAGTGTCTCGGGGGAGGGGAGAGTGTCTCGGGTGGAGTGGAGAGTGTCTCGGGGGGAGGGGAGAGTGTCTCGGGGGGAGGGGAGAGTGTCACGGGGGGAGGGGAGAGTGTCTTGGGGGGAGGGGAGAGTGCCTCAGGGGGAGGGGAGAGGTTCTCGGGGGGAGGGGAGAGTGACCCTGGGGGAGGGGAGAGTGCCTCAGGGGTAGGGTAGAGTGTCCCGTGTCCCGGGATGAGGAGAAAGTGTCTCGGGGGGAGGAGAGAGTGTCTCGGGGGGAGGGGAGAGTGTCTCGGGGGGAGGGGAGTGGAGAGTGTCTCGGGGGGAGGGGAGGGGAGAGTGTTCCGGGGGGAGGGGAGGGGAGTGTGTTCCGGGGGGAGGGGAGGAGAGAGTGTCCCGAGGGGAGGGGAGAGTGTCCCGAGGGGAGGGGTGAGTGTCCCGGGGGGAGGGGAGAGGTTCTCGGGGGGAGGGGAGAGTGACCCTGGGGGAGTGGAGAGTGTCCCGGGGGGAGTTGACAGTGTCCCGGGGGAGGGGAGAGTGTCTCGGGGGAGGGGAGAGTGTCCCGGGAGGAGGGGAGAGTGTCCCGGGGGGAGGGGAGAGTGTCCCGGGGGGAGGGGAGAGTGTCCCGGGGGGGTGGGAGAGTGTCTTTGGGAGAGGGGAGGGGAGAGTGTCTCGGGGGGAGGGGAGTGGAGAGTGTCTCGGGGATAGGGGAGGGGAGAGTGTCCCGGGGGAGGGGAGGGGAGAGTGTACAGGGGGTAGGGGAGGGGAGAGTGTCCCGGGGGGAGGGGAGAGTGTCTCACGGGGAGGGGAGAGTGTCCGGGGGGAGGGGAGAGTGTCCCGGGGGGAGGGGTGTGTGTCTCGTGGGTAGGGGAGAGTGTCTCAGGGGGAGGGGAGAGTATCTCGGGGGGAAGGGAGAGTGTCCCGGGGGGAGGGGAGAGTGTCTCGTGGGTAGGGGAGAGTGTCTCAGGGGGAGGGGAGAGTGTCTCGGGGGGAGGGGGGAGTGTCTCGGGGGGGAGGGTAGAGTGTCTCGGGGGGAGAGGAGAGTGTCTCAGGGGGAGGAGAGAGTGTCTCAGGGGGAGGGGAGAGTGTCTCGGGGGGAGGGTAGAGTGTCTCGGGGGAGGGGAGAGTGTCTCGGGGGGAGGGGGGAGTGTCTCGGGGGGGAGGGGAGAGTGTCTCGGGGGGGAGGGGTGAGTGTCTCGGGGGGGAGGCTAGAGTGTCTCGGGGGGCGGAGAGAGTGTCTCGGGGGGAGGGGAGAGTGTCTCGGGGGGAGGGGAGGGGAGAGTGTCCCGGGGGGAGGTGAGGGGAGAGTGTCTCGGGGGGAGTGGAGAGTTTCTCGGGGGGAGGGGAGGGGAGAGTGTCCCGGGGGGAGGGGAGGGGAGAGTGTCCCGAGGGGAGGTGAGGGGAGAGTGTCCCGGGGGGAGGGAAGGGGAGTGTTTTCCGGGGGGAGGGGAGGGGAGAGTGTCCCGAGGGGAGGGGAGAGTGTCCCGGGGGTAGGGGAGAGTGTCCCGGGGGGAGGGGAGAGGTTCTCGGGGGGAGGGGAGAGTGACCCTGGGGGAGTGGAGAGTGTCCCGGGGGGAGTTGACAGTGTCCCGGGGGGAGGGGAGAGTGTCTCGGGGGAGGGGAGAGTGTCCCGGGAGGAGGGGAGAGTGTCCCGGGGGGAGGGGAGAGTGTCCCGGGGGGAGGGGAGAGTGTCCCGGGGGGGTGGGAGAGTGTCTTTGGGAGAGGGGAGGGGAGAGTGTCTCGGGGGGAGGGGAGTGGAGAGTGTCTCGGGGATAGGGGAGGGGAGAGTGTCCCGGGGGAGGGGAGGGGAGAGTGTACAGGGGGTAGGGGAGGGGAGAGTGTCCCGGGGGGAGGGGAGAGTGTCTCACGGGGAGGGGAGAGTGTCCGGGGGGAGGGGAGAGTGTCCCGGGGGGAGGGGTGTGTGTCTCGTGGGTAGGGGAGAGTGTCTCAGGGGGAGGGGAGAGTATCTCGGGGGGAAGGGAGAGTGTCCCGGGGGGAGGGGAGAGTGTCTCGTGGGTAGGGGAGAGTGTCTCAGGGGGAGGGGAGAGTGTCTCGGGGGGAGGGGGGAGTGTCTCGGGGGGGAGGGTAGAGTGTCTCGGGGGGAGAGGAGAGTGTCTCAGGGGGAGGAGAGAGTGTCTCAGGGGGAGGGGAGAGTGTCTCGGGGGGAGGGTAGAGTGTCTCGGGGGAGGGGAGAGTGTCTCGGGGGGAGGGGGGAGTGTCTCGGGGGGGAGGGGAGAGTGTCTCGGGGGGGAGGGGTGAGTGTCTCGGGGGGGAGGCTAGAGTGTCTCGGGGGGCGGAGAGAGTGTCTCGGGGGGAGGGGAGAGTGTCTCGGGGGGAGGGGAGGGGAGAGTGTCCCGGGGGGAGGTGAGGGGAGAGTGTCTCGGGGGGAGTGGAGAGTTTCTCGGGGGGAGGGGAGGGGAGAGTGTCCCGGGGGGAGGGGAGGGGAGAGTGTCCCGAGGGGAGGTGAGGGGAGAGTGTCCCGGGGGGAGGGAAGGGGAGTGTTTTCCGGGGGGAGGGGAGGGGAGAGTGTCCCGAGGGGAGGGGAGAGTGTCCCGGGGGTAGGGGAGAGTGTCTCGGGGGGAGGGGAGAGTGTCCCGGGGGGAATGGAGAGTGTCCCGGGGGGAGGGGAGAGTGACCCGGGGGGAGGTGAGGGGAGAGTGTCTCGGGGGGTGGGGAGAGTGTCTCAGGGGGAGGGGAGAGTATCCCGAGGGGAGGGGAGTGTGTCCCGGGGGGAGGGGAGAGTGTCCCGAGGGGAGGGGAGAGTATCCCGGGGGGAGGGGATTGTGTCCCGGGGGGAGGTGAGGGGAGAGTGTCTCGGGGGGAGTGGAGAGTGTCTCGGGGGGAGGGGAGGGGAGAGTGTCCCGGGGGGAGGGGAGGGGAGAGTGTCCCGAGGGGAGGTGAGGGGAGAGTGTCCCGGGGGGAGGGAAGGGGAGTGTTTTCCGGGGGGAGGGGAGGGGAGAGTGTCCCGAGGGGAGGGGAGAGTGTCCCGAGGGGAGGGGTGAGTGTCCCGGGGGGAGGGGAGAGTGTCTCGGGGGGAGGGGAGAGTGTCCCGGGGGGAATGGAGAGTGTCCCGGGGGGAGGGGAGGGGAGAGTGACCCGGGGGGAGGTGAGGGGAGAGTGTCTCGGGGGGTGGGGAGAGTGTCTCAGGGGGAGGGGAGAGTATCCCGAGGGGAGGGGAGTGTGTCCCGGGGGGAGGGGAGAGTGTCCCGAGGGGAGGGGAGAGTATCCCGGGGGGAGGGGATTGAAGGGAGAGTGTCCCGGTGGGAGGGGAGAGTGTCTCAGTGGGAGGAGAGAGAGTCTCAGCGGGAGGTGTCTCGGGGCAAGGGGAGAGTGTCTCGGGGGGGGAGGGGAAAGTGTCTCGGGGGGGAGGGGAGAGTGTCTCGGGAGGCGGGGATAGTGTCTCGGGGGGAGTGGAGAGTGTCTCGGGGGGAGGGGGAGGGGGAGAGTGTCACGGGGGGAGGGGAGAGTGTCTTGGGGGGGAGGGGAGAGTGCTTCAGGGGTAGGGTAGGGTGTCCCGGGGGGAAAGATGAGTGTCCCGGGATGAGGGGAAAGTGTCTCGGGTGGAGGGGAGAGTGTTCCGAGGGGAGGGGGAGGGGAGAGTGTCCTCGGGGGGAGGGGAGGGGAGAGTGTCCCGGGTGGAGGGGAGGGGAGAGTGTCCCGGGGGAGGGGAGGAGAGAGTGTCCCGGGGGGAGGGGAGAGTGTCCCGGGGGGAGGGGAGGAGAGAGTGTCCCGGGGGGAGGGGAGAGAGTGTCTCCGGGGGGAGGGGGAGAGTGTCCCGGGGGGAGTGGAGAGTGTCCCGGGGGGAGTTGTCAGTGTCCCGGGGGGAGGGGATAGTGTCCCGGGGGGAGGGGAGAATATCCCGGGGGGGTGGGGAGAGTGTCTTGGGGAGAGGGGAGGGGAGAGTGTCTCGGTGGGAGGGGAGTGGAGAGTGTCTCGGGGATAGGGGAGGGGAGAGTGCCCCTGGGGAGGGGAGGGGAGAGTGTCCCGGGGGGAGGGGAGGAGAGAGTGTCACGGGGGGAGGGGAGACTGTCTCGGGGGGAGGGGAGAGTGTCCCGGGGGGAGTGGAGAGTGTCCCGGGGGGAGGGGAGAGTGTCTCGGGGGGAGGGGAGAATATCCCGGGGGGGTGGGGAGAGTGTCTTGGGGAGAGGGGAGGGGAGAGTGTCTCGGGGGGAGGGGAGTGGAGAGTGTCTCGGGGATAGGGGAGGGGAGAGTGCCCCGGGGGAGGGGGAGGGAGAGTGTCCAGGGGGAGGGAGGGGAGAGTGTCCCGGGGGGAGGGGGAGTGTGTCCCGGGGGGAAAGGAGAGTGTCCCGGGGTGAGGGGAGAGTGTCTCGGGGAGGGGAGAGTGTCTCAGGGGGAGGGGAGAGTGTCTAAGTCGGAGGGGAGAGTGTCTCAGGGGGAGGAGAGAGGGTCTCAGGGGGAGGGGAGAGTGTCTCGGTGGGAGGGGAGAGTGTTTCGGCGGGAGGGGAGAGTGTCTCGGGGGAGGGGAGAGGGTCTCGGGGAGGGGAGAGTGTCTCGGGGGAGGGGAGAGTGCCTCGCGGGGAGGGGAGAGTGTCTCAGGGGGGAGGGGAGAGTGTCCCGGGGGAGGGGAGAGTGTCTCGGGGGAGGGGAGGGGAGAGTGTCCAGGGGGGAGGGGAGGGGAGAGAGTGTCCCGGGGAGGGGAGGGGAGAATGTCAGGGGGGAGGGGAGGGGAGAGTGTCCCGGGGGGAGGGGAGAGTGTCTCACGGGGAGGGGAGAGTGTCCCGGGGGAGGGGAGAGTGTCCCGGGGGAGGTGAGGGGAGTGTGTTCCGGGGGGGAGGGGAGAGTTTTCCAGGGGGAGGGGAGGGGAGAGTGTCCCGTGTGGAGGGGAGGGGAGAGTATCCCGGGGGAGGGAGAGTGTCCGGGGGGAGGGGAGAGTGTCCCGGGGGAAGTGGAGAGTGTCCCGGGGGAAGGGTGAGTGTCCCGGGGGGAGGGGAGAGTGTCTCGGGGCGAGGGGAGAGTGTCCCTGGGGAGGGAAGTGTGTCTCGGGGGGAGGGGAGAGTGTCTCGGGGGGGAGGGGAGAGTGTCCCGGGGGGAGTGGAGAGTGTCCCGGGGGGAGGTGAGAGTGTCTCGGGGGGAGGGGAGAATATCCCGGGGGGGTGGGGAGAGTGTCTTGGGGAGAGGGGAGGGGAGAGTGTCTCGGGGGGAGGGGAGTGGAGAGTGTCTCGGGGATAGGGGAGGGGAGAGTGCCCCGGGGGAGGGGAGGGAGAGTGTCCCGGGGGAGGGGAGGAGAGAGTGTCCCGGGGGGAGGGGAGAGTGTCCCGGGGGAGGGGAGGAGAGAGTGTCCCGGGGGGAGGGGAGAGTGTCTCCGGGGGAGGGGAGGAGAGAGTGTCCCGGGGGGAGGGGAGAGTGTCTCCGGGGGAGGGGAGAGGTGTCCCGGGGGGAGTGGAGAGTGTCCCGGGGGGAGCTTGTCGTTGTCAGTGTCCCGGGGGGAGGGGATAGTGTCCCGGGGGGAGGGGAGAATATCCCGGGGGGGTGGGGAGAGTGTCTTGGGGAGAGGGGAGGGGAGAGTGTCTCGGTGGGAGGGGAGTGGAGAGTGTCTCGGGGATAGGGGAGGGGAGAGTGCCCCTGGGGAGGGGAGGGGAGAGTGTCCCGGGGGGAGGGGAGGAGAGAGTGTCACGGGGGGAGGGGAGACTGTCTCGGGGGGAGGGGAGAGTGTCCCGGGGGGAGTGGAGAGTGTCCCGGGGGGAGGGGAGAGTGTCTCGGGGGGAGGGGAGAATATCCCGGGGGGGTGGGGAGAGTGTCTTGGGGAGAGGGGAGGGGAGAGTGTCTCGGGGGGAGGGGAGTGGAGAGTGTCTCGGGGATAGGGGAGGGGAGAGTGCCCCGGGGGAGGGGAGGGGAGAGTGTCCAGGGGGAGGGGAGGGGAGAGTGTCCCGGGGGGAGGGGAGTGTGTCCCGGGGGGAAAGGAGAGTGTCCCGGGGTGAGGGGAGAGTGTCTCTGGGGAGGGGAGAGTGTCTCAGGGGGAGGGGAGAGTGTCTAAGTCGGAGGGGAGAGTGTCTCAGGGGGAGGAGAGAGGGTCTCAGGGGGAGGGGAGAGTGTCTCGGTGGGAGGGGAGAGTGTTTCGGCGGGAGGGGAGAGTGTCTCGGGGGGAGGGGAGAGGGTCTCGGGGGAGGGGAGAGTGTCTCGGGGGGAGGGGAGAGTGCCTCGCGGGGAGGGGAGAGTGTCTCAGGGGGGAGGGGAGAGTGTCCCGGGGGGAGGGGAGAGTGTCTCGGGGGGAGGGGAGGGGAGAGTGTCCAGGGGGGAGGGGAGGGGAGAGTGTCCCGGGGGAGGGGAGGGGAGAATGTCCAGGGGGGAGGGGAGGGGAGAGTGTCCCGGGGGGAGGGGAGAGTGTCTCACGGGGAGGGGAGAGTGTCCCGGGGGAGGGGAGAGTGTCCCGGGGGGAGGTGAGGGGAGTGTGTTCCGGGGGGGAGGGGAGAGTTTTCCAGGGGGAGGGGAGGGGAGAGTGTCCCGTGTGGAGGGGAGGGGAGAGTATCCCGGGGGGAGGGGAGAGTGTCCCGGGGGGAGGGGAGAGTGTCCCGGGGGAAGTGGAGAGTGTCCCGGGGGAAGGGGTGAGTGTCCCGGGGGGAGGGGAGAGTGTCTCGGGGCGAGGGGAGAGTGTCCCTGGGGGAGGGAAGTGTGTCTCGGGGGGAGGGGAGAGTGTCTCGGGGGGGAGGGGAGAGTGTCTCGGGGGGAGGGGAGAGTGTCCCGAGGGGAGGGGAGAGTGTCTCGGGGGGAGGGGAGAGTGTCTCAGGGGGGAGGGGAGAGTGTCTCGGGGGGAGGGGAGAGTGTCCCGAGGGGAGGGGAGAGTTTCTCGGGGGGAGTGGAGTGGAGAGTGTCCCGGGGGGAGGAAAGGGGAGAGTGTCCCGGGGGAGGGGAGGGGAGAGTATCCCGGGGGGAGGGGAGGGGAGAGTGTCCTGAGGGGAGGGGAGAGTGACCCGGGGGGAGTGGAGAGTGTCCCGGGGGGAGGGGTGAGTGTCCCGGGGGGAGGGGAGAGTGTCCCGGGGGGAGTGGAGAGTGTCCCGGGGGGAGGGGTGAGTGTCCCGGGGAGAGGGGTGAGTGTCCCGGGGGGAGGGGAGAGTGTCCCGGGGGGAGGGGTGAGTGTCTCGGGGGGAGGGGAGAGTGTCTCGGGAGCAGGGGAGAGTGTCCCGGGGGGAGGGGAGAGTGTCTCGGGGGGAGGGGAGAGTGTCTCGGGTGGAGGGGAGAGTGTCTCGGGGGGAGGGGAGAGTGTCTCGGGGGGAGGGGAGAGTGTCCCGGGGGGAGGGGATAGTGTCTCGGGGGGAGGGGAGAGTGTCTCGGGGGGAGGGAAGGGGAGAGTGTCTCGGGGGGAGGGGAGAGTGTCTCGGGGGGAGGGGAGGGGAGAGTTTCCCGGGGGGAGGGAAGGGGAGAGTGTCCCGGGGGGAGGGGAGGGGAGAGTATCCCGGGGGGAGGGGAGTGGAGAGTGTCCCGGGGGGAGGGGAGAGTGTCTCGGGGGGAGGGGAGAGTGTCTCGGGGGGAGGGGAGAGTGTCTCGGGGGGAGGGGAGAGTGTCTCGGGGGGAGGGGAGAGTGTCTCGGGTGGAGGGGAGAGTGTCTCGGGGGGAGGGGACAGTGTCTCGGGGGAGGGGAGAGTGTCTCAGCGGGAGGAGAGAGTGTCTCGGGGGGAGGGGTGAGTGTCCCGGGGGGAGGGGATAGTGTCTCGGGGGGAGGGGAGAGTGTCCCGAGGGGAGGGGAGGGGAGAGTTTCCCAGGGGGAGGGGAGGGGAGAGTGTCCCGAGGGGAGGGGAGGGGAGAGTTTCCCAGGGGGAGGGGAGGGGAGAGTGACCCGGGGGGAGGGAAGGGGAGAGTGTCCCGGGGGGAGGGGAGGCGAGAGTATCCCGGGGGGAGGGGAGGGGAGAGTGTCCCGGGGGGAGGGGAGGGGAGAGTGTCCTGAGGGGAGGGGAGAGTGACCCGAGGGGAGGGGTGAGTGTTCCGGGGGGAGGGGAGAGTGTCTCGGGGGGAGGGGAGAGTGCCCCGGGGGAAGGGGTGTGTGTCCCGGGGGGAGGGGAGAGTGTCCCGGGGGGAGGGGAGGGGAGAGTGTCGTGAGGGGAGGTGAGAGTGACCCGAGGGGAGGGGTGAGTGTTCCGGGGGGAGGGGAGAGTGTCCCGGGGGGAGTGGTGAGTGTCCCGGGGGGAGGGGAGAGTGTCTCGGGAGGAGGGGAGAGTGTCCCGGGGGGAGGGGAGAGTGTCTCGGGGGGGAGGGGAGAGTGTCTCGGGGGGAGGGGAGAGTGTCCCGGGGGGAGGGGAGAGTGTCTCGGGGGGAGGGGAGAGTGTCTCGGGGGGGAGGGGAGAGTGTCTCGGGAGGCGGGGAGAGTGTCTCAGGGGGAGTGGAGAGTGTCTCGGGGGGAGGGGAGAGTGTCTCGGGGGGAGGGGAGAGTGTCACGGGGGGAGGGGAGAGTGTCTTGGGGGGAGGGGAGAGTGTTCCGAGGGGAGGGGAGGGGAGAGTGTCTCGGGGGGAGGGGAGGGGAGAGTGTCTCGGGGGGAGGGGAGTGGAGAGTGTCTCGGGGGGAGGGGAGAGTGTTCCGAGGGGAGGGGAGGGGAGAGTGTCTCGGGGGGAGGGGAGGGGAGAGTGTCCCGGGGGGAGGGGAGGGGAGAGTGTCTCGGGGGGAGGGGAGTGGAGAGTGTCTCGGGGGGAGGGGAGGAGAGAGTGTCCCGGGGGGAGGGGAGGGGAGAGTGTCCCGGGTGGAGGGGAGGGGAGAGTGTCCCGGGGGGAGGGGAGGAGAGAGTGTCCCGGGGGGAGGGGAGAGTGTCCCGGGGATAGGGGAGGGGAGAGTGCCCCGGGGGAGGGGAGCGGAGAGTTTCCCGGGGGGAGGGGAGGAGAGAGTGTCACGGGGGGAGGGGAGACTGTCTCGGGGGGAGGGGAGAGTGTCCCGGGGGGAGTTGTCAGTGTCCCGGGGGGGAGGGGAGAGTGTCTCGGGGGGAGGGGAGAATATCCCGGGGGGGTGGGGAGAGTGTCGTGGGGAGAGGGGAGGGGAGAGTGTCTCGGGGGGAGGGGAGTGGAGAGTGTCTCGGGGATAGGGGAGGGGAGAGTGCCCCGGGGGAGGGGAGGGGAGAGTGTCCAGGGGGGAGGGGAGGGGAGAGTGTCCCGGGGGGAGGGGAGAGTGTCTCACGGGGAGGGGAGAGTGTCCCGGGGGAGTGGAGTGTGTCCCGGGGGGAAGGGAGAGTGTCCCGTGGGGAGGGGAGAGTGTCTCGTGGGTGGGAGAGTGTCTCAGGGGGAGGGGAGAGTGTCTCGGTGGGAGGGGAGAGTGTTTCGGCGGGAGGGGAGAGTGTCTCGGGGGGAGGGGAGAGGGTCTCGGGGGAGGGGAGAGTGTCTCGGGGGGAGGGGAGAGTGTCTCGCGGGGAGGGGAGAGTGTCTCAGGGGGGAGGGGAGAGTGTCCCGGGGGGAGGGGAGAGTGTCTCGGGGGGAGGGGAGGGGAGAGTGTCCAGGTGGGAGGGGAGGGGAGAGTGTCCCGGGGGAGGGGAGGGGAGAGTGTCCCGGGGGGAGGGGAGGGGAGAGTGTCCCGGGGGGAGGGGAGGGGAGAGTGTCCCGGGGGGAGGGGAGGGGAGAGTGTCCCGGGGGGAGGGGAGGGGAGAGTGTCCAGGGGGGAGGGGAGGGGAGAGTGTCCCGGGGGGAGGGGAGAGTGTCTCACGGGGAGGGGAGAGTGTCTAAGTGGGAGGGGAGAGTGTCTCAGGGGGAGGAGAGAGGGTCTCAGGGGGAGGGGAGAGTGTCTCGGTGGGAGGGGAGAGTGTTTCGGCGGGAGGGGAGAGTGTCTCGGGGGGAGGGGAGAGGGTCTCGGGGGAGGGGAGAGTGTCTCGGGGGGAGGGGAGAGTGCCTCGCGGGGAGGGGAGAGTGTCTCAGGGGGGAGGGGAGAGTGTCCCGGGGGGAGGGGAGAGTGTCTCGGGGGGAGGGGAGGGGAGAGTGTCCAGGGAGGAGGGGAGGGGAGAGTGTCCCGGGGGAGGGGAGGGGAGAATGTCCAGGGGGGAGGGGAGGGGAGAGTGTCCCGGGGGGAGGGGAGAGTGTCTCACGGGGAGGGGAGAGTGTCCCGGGGGAGGGGAGAGTGTCCCGGGGGGAGGTGAGGGGAGTGTGTTCCGGGGGGGAGGGGAGAGTTTTCCAGGGGGAGGGGAGGGGAGAGTGTCCCGTGTGGAGGGGAGGGGAGAGTATCCCGGGGGGAGGGGAGAGTGTCCCGGGGGGAGGGGAGAGTGTCCCGGGGGAAGTGGAGAGTGTCCCGGGGGAAGGGGTGAGTGTCCCGGGGGGAGGGGAGAGTGTCTCGGGGCGAGGGGAGAGTGTCCCTGGGGGAGGGAAGTGTGTCTCGGGGGGAGGGGAGAGTGTCTCGGGGGGGAGGGGAGAGTGTCTCGGGGGGAGGGGAGAGTGTCCCGAGGGGAGGGGAGAGAGTCTCGGGGGGAGGGGAGAGTGTCTCAGGGGGGAGGGGAGAGTGTCTCGGGGGGAGGGGAGAGTGTCCCGAGGGGAGGGGAGAGTTTCTCGGGGGGAGGGGAGTGGAGAGTGTCCCGGGGGGAGGAAAGGGGAGAGTGTCCCGGGGGGAGGGGAGGGGAGAGTATCCCGGGGGGTGGGGAGGGGAGAGTGTCCTGAGGGGAGGGGAGAGTGACCCGGGGGGAGTGGAGAGTGTCCCGGGGGGAGGGGTGAGTGTCCGGGGGGAGGGGAGAGTGTCCCGGGGGGAGTGGAGAGTGTCCCGGGGGGAGGGGTGAGTGTCCCGGGGGGAGGGGTGAGTGTCCCGGGGGGAGGGGAGAGTGTCCCGGGGGGAGGGGTGAGTGTCTCGGGGGGAGGGGAGAGTGTCTCGGGAGCAGGGGAGAGTGTCCCGGGGGGAGGGGAGAGTGTCTCGGGGGGAGGGGAGAGTGTCTCGGGTGGAGGGGAGAGTGTCTCGGGGGGAGGGGAGAGTGTCTCGGGGGGAGGGGAGAGTGTCCCGGGGGGAGGGGATAGTGTCTCGGGGGGAGGGGAGAGTGTCTCGGGGGGAGGGAAGGGGAGAGTGTCTCGGGGGGAGGGGAGAGTGTCTCGGGGGGAGGGGAGGGGAGAGTTTCCCGGGGGGAGGGAAGGGGAGAGTGTCCCGGGGGGAGGGGAGGGGAGAGTATCCCGGGGGGAGGGGAGTGGAGAGTGTCCCGGGGGGAGGGGAGAGTGTCTCGGGGGGAGGGGAGAGTGTCTCGGGGGGAGGGGAGAGTGTCTCGGGGGGAGGGGAGAGTGTCTCGGGGGGAGGGGAGAGTGTCTCGGGTGGAGGGGAGAGTGTCTCGGGGGAGGGGGACAGTGTCTCGGGGGAGGGGAGAGTGTCTCAGCGGGAGGAGAGAGTGTCTCGGGGGGAGGGGTGAGTGTCCCGGGGGGAGGGGATAGTGTCTCGGGGGGAGGGGAGAGTGTCCCGAGGGGAGGGGAGGGGAGAGTTTCCCAGGGGGAGGGGAGGGGAGAGTGTCCCGAGGGGAGGGGAGGGGAGAGTTTCCCAGGGGGAGGGGAGGGGAGAGTGACCCGGGGGGAGGGAAGGGGAGAGTGTCCCGGGGGGAGGGGAGGCGAGAGTATCCCGGGGGGAGGGGAGGGGAGAGTGTCCCGGGGGGAGGGGAGGGGAGAGTGTCCTGAGGGGAGGGGAGAGTGACCCGAGGGGAGGGGTGAGTGTTCCGGGGGGAGGGGAGAGTGTCTCGGGGGGAGGGGAGAGTGCCCCGGGGGAAGGGGTGTGTGTCCCGGGGGGAGGGGAGAGTGTCCCGGGGGGAGGGGAGGGGAGAGTGTCGTGAGGGGAGGTGAGAGTGACCCGAGGGGAGGGGTGAGTGTTCCGGGGGGAGGGGAGAGTGTCCCGGGGGGAGTGGTGAGTGTCCCGGGGGGAGGGGAGAGTGTCTCGGGAGGAGGGGAGAGTGTCCCGGGGGGAGGGGAGAGTGTCTCGGGGGGGAGGGGGAGAGTGTCTCGGGGGGAGGGGAGAGTGTCCCGGGGGGAGGGGAGAGTGTCTCGGGGGGAGGGGAGAGTGTCTCGGGGGGGAGGGGAGAGTGTCTCGGGAGGCGGGGAGAGTGTCTCGGGGGGAGTGGAGAGTGTCTCGGGGGGAGGGGAGAGTGTCTCGGGGGGAGGGGAGAGTGTCACGGGGGGAGGGGAGAGTGTCTTGGGGGGAGGGGAGAGTGTTCCGAGGGGAGGGGAGGGGAGAGTGTCTCGGGGGGAGGGGAGGGGAGAGTGTCTCGGGGGGAGGGGAGTGGAGAGTGTCTCGGGGGGAGGGGAGAGTGTTCCGAGGGGAGGGGAGGGGAGAGTGTCTCGGGGGGAGGGGAGGGGAGAGTGTCCCGGGGGGAGGGGAGGGGAGAGTGTCTCGGGGGGAGGGGAGTGGAGAGTGTCTCGGGGGGAGGGGAGGAGAGAGTGTCCCGGGGGGAGGGGAGGGGAGAGTGTCCCGGGTGGAGGGGAGGGGAGAGTGTCCCGGGGGGAGGGGAGGAGAGAGTGTCCCGGGGGGAGGGGAGAGTGTCCCGGGGATAGGGGAGGGAGAGTGCCCCGGGGGAGGGGAGCGGAGAGTTTCCCGGGGGGAGGGGAGGAGAGAGTGTCACGGGGGGAGGGGAGACTGTCTCGGGGGGAGGGGAGAGTGTCCCGGGGGGAGTTGTCAGTGTCCCGGGGGGGAGGGGAGAGTGTCTCGGGGGGAGGGGAGAATATCCCGGGGGGGTGGGGAGAGTGTCGTGGGGAGAGGGGAGGGGAGAGTGTCTCGGGGGGAGGGGAGTGGAGAGTGTCTCGGGGATAGGGGAGGGGAGAGTGCCCCGGGGGAGGGGAGGGGAGAGTGTCCAGGGGGGAGGGGAGGGGAGAGTGTCCCGGGGGGAGGGGAGAGTGTCTCACGGGGAGGGGAGAGTGTCCCGGGGGAGTGGAGTGTGTCCCGGGGGGAAGGGAGAGTGTCCCGTGGGGAGGGGAGAGTGTCTCGTGGGTGGGAGAGTGTCTCAGGGGGAGGGGAGAGTGTCTCGGTGGGAGGGGAGAGTGTTTCGGCGGGAGGGGAGAGTGTCTCGGGGGGAGGGGAGAGGGTCTCGGGGGAGGGGAGAGTGTCTCGGGGGGAGGGGAGAGTGTCTCGCGGGGAGGGGAGAGTGTCTCAGGGGGGAGGGGAGAGTGTCCCGGGGGGAGGGGAGAGTGTCTCGGGGGGAGGGGAGGGGAGAGTGTCCAGGTGGGAGGGGAGGGGAGAGTGTCCCGGGGGAGGGGAGGGGAGAGTGTCCCGGGGGGAGGGGAGGGGAGAGTGTCCCGGGGGGAGGGGAGGGGAGAGTGTCCCGGGGGGAGGGGAGGGGAGAGTGTCCAGGGGGGAGGGGAGGGGAGAGTGTCCAGGGGGGAGGGGAGGGGAGAGTGTCCCGGGGGGAGGGGAGAGTGTCTCACGGGGAGGGGAGAGTGTCCCGGGGGAGGGGAGAGTGTCCCGGGGGGAGGGGAGTGTGTCACAGGGGGAGGTGAGGGGAGTGTGTTCCGGGGGGAGGGGAGAGTTTCCCAGGGGGAGGGGAGGGGAGAGTGACCCGGGGGGAGGGAAGGGGAGAGTGTCCCGGGGGGAGGGGAGGGGAGAGTATCCCGGGGGGAGGGGAGGGGAGAGTGTCCCGGGGGGAGGGGAGGGGAGAGTGTCCTGAGGGGAGGGGAGAGTGACCCGAGGGGAGGGGTGAGTGTTCTGGGGGGAGGGGAGAGTGTCTCGGGGGGAGGGGTGAGTGTCCCGGGGGGAGGGGAGAGTGTCTCGGGGCGAGGGGAGAGTGTCCCGGCGGGAGGGAAGTTTGTCTCGGGGGGAGGGGAGAGTGTCTCGGGGGGGAGGGGAGAGTGTCTCGGGGGGAGGGGAGTGGAGAGTGTCCCGGGGGGAGGAAAGGGGAGAGTGTCCCGGGGGGAGGGGAGGGGAGAGTATCCCGGGGGGAGGGGAGGGGAGAGTGTCCTGAGGGGAGGGGAGAGTGACCCGAGGGGAGGGGTGAGTGTTCCGGGGGGAGGGGAGAGTGTCCCGGGGGGAGTGGAGAGTGTCCCGGGGGGAGTGGTGAGTGTCCCGGGGGGAGGGGAGTGTGTCACGGGGGGAGGGGAGTGTGTATCGGGGGTAGGGGAGAGTGTCTCGGGGGGAGGGGAGAGTGTCTCGGGGGAGGGGAGAGTGTCTCGGGGGCGAGGGGAGAGTGTCTCGGGGGGAGGGGAGAGTGTCCCGGGGGGAGGGGATAGTGTCTCGGGGGGAGGGGAGAGTGTCCCGAGGGGAGGGGAGGGGAGAGTTTCCCAGGGGGAGGGGAGGGGAGAGTGACCCGGGGGGAGGGAAGGGGAGAGTGTCCCGGGGGGAGGGGAGGGGAGAGTATCCCGGGGGGAGGGGAGGGGAGAGTGTCCCGGGGGGAGGGGAGGGGAGAGTGTCCTGAGGGGAGGGGAGAGTGACCCGAGGGGAGGGGTGAGTGTTCCGGGGGGAGGGGTGTGTGTCCCGGGGGGAGGGGAGAGTGTCTCGGGGGGAGGGGAGAGTGTCCCGGGGGGAGCGGAGTGTGTCTCGGGGGGGAGGGGAGTGTGTCTCGGGGGGGAGGGGAGAGTGTCTCGGGGGGAGAGGAGAGTGTCCCGAGGGGAGGGGAGAGTGTGTCGGCGGGAGGGGAGAGTGGCTCGGGGGGAGGGGAGAGTGTCTCGGGGGGAGGGGAGAGTGTCCCGAGGGGAGGGGAGAGTGTCTCGGGGGGAGGGGAGGGGAGAGTATCCCGGGGGGAGGGGAGGGGAGAGTGTCCTGAGGGGAGGGGAGGGGAGAGTGACCCGAGGGGAGGGGTGAGTGTTCCGGGGGGAGGGGAGAGTGTCCCGGGGGGAGGGGAGAGTGTCCCGGGGGGAGGGGAGAGTGTCCCGGGGGGAGTGGTGAGTGTCCCGGGGGGAGGGGAGAGTGTCTCGGGAGGAGGGGAGAGTGTCCCGGGGGGAGGGGAGAGTGTCTCGGGGGGGAGGGGAGAGTGTCTCGGGGGGAGGGGAGAGTGTCCCGGGGGGAGGGGAGAGTGTCTCGGGGGGAAGGGAGAGTGTCTCGGGGGGGAGGGGAGAGTGTCTCGGGGGGAGGGGAGAGTGTCTCGGGGGGAGGGGAGGGGAGAGTGTCCCGGGGGGAGGGGAGTGGACAGTGTCCCGGCGGGAGGGGAGGGGAGTGTGTCTCGTGGGGAGGGGAGGGGAGTGTGTTCCAGGGGGAGGGGAGAGTTTCCCAGGGGGAGGGGAGAGTGTCCCGAGGGAACGGGTGAGTGTTCCGGGGGGAGGGGAGAGTGTCTCGGGGGGAGGGGAGCGTGTCCCGGGGGGAGGGGAGAGTGTCCCGGGGGGAGGGGTGAGTGTCTCGGGGGGAGGGGAGAGTGTCTCGGGGAGAGGGGAGAGTGTCCCGGGAGGAGGGGAGAGTGTCCCGGTGGGAAGGGAGAGTGTCCCGGGGGGAGGGGTGAGTGTCCCGCGGGAGGGGAGAGTGTATCGGGGGGAGGGGAGAATGTCCCGGGGGGAGGGGAGAGTGTCTCGGGGGGGACGGGAGAGTGTTCCGAGGAGATGGGAGGGGAGAGTTTCCCAGGGGAGGGGAGGGGAGAGTGACCCGGGGGGAGGGAAGGGGAGAGTGTCCCGGGGGGAGGGGAGGGGAGAGTATCCCGGGGGGAGGGGAGGGGAGAGTGTCCCGGGGGGAGGGGAGGGGAGAGTGTCCTGAGGGCAGGGGAGAGTGACCCGAGGGGAGGGGTGAGTGTTCCGGGGGGAGGGGAGAGTGTCTCGGGGGGAGGGGAGGGGAGAGTGCCCCGGGGGAAGGGGTGTGTGTCCCGGGGGGAGGGGAGAGTGTCCCGGGGGGAGGGGAGGGGAGAGTGTCCTGAGGGGAGGGGAGAGTGACCCGAGGGGAGGGGTGAGTGTTCCGGGGGGAGGGGAGAGTGTCCCGGGGGGAGTGGTGAGTGTCCCGGGGGGAGGGGAGAGTGTCTCGGGAGGAGGGGAGAGTGTCCCGGGGGGAGGGGAGAGTGTCTCGGGGGGGAGGGGAGAGTGTCTCGGGGGGAGGGGAGAGTGTCCCGGAGGGAGGGGAGAGTGTCTCACGGGGGAGGGGAGAGTGTCTCGGGGGGGAGGGGAGAGTGTCACGGGGGGAGGGGAGAGTGTCTCGGGGGGGAGGGGAGAGTGTCTCAGGGGGGAGGGGAGAGTGTCTCGGGGGGGAGGGGAGAGTGTCTCGGGGGGAGGGGAGAGTGTCCCGGGGGGAGGGGAGAGTGTCTCGGGGGGGAGGGGAGAGTGTCTCGGGGGGAGGGGAGAGTGTCTCGGGGGGAGGGGAGAGTGTCTCGGGGGGGAGGGGAGAGTGTCTCGGGAGGCGGGGAGAGTGTCTCGGGGGGAGTGGAGATTGTCTCGGGGGGAGGGGAGAGTGTCTTGGGGGGAGGGGAGAGTGTCACGGGGGGAGGGGAGAGTGTCACGGGGGGAGGGCAGAGTGTCTCGGGGGGAGGGGAGAGTGTCTCGGGGGGAGGGGAGAGTGTCACGGGGGAGGGGAGAGTGTCTTGGGGGGAGGGGAGAGTGTCACGGGGGGAGGGGAGAGTGTCTTGGGGGGAGGGGAGAGTGCTTCAGGGGTAGGGTAGGGTGTCCCGGGAGGAGGGGAGGGGAGAGTGTCTCGGGGGGAGGGGAGTGGAGAGTGTCTCGGGGGGAGGGGAGAGTGTTCCGAGGGGAGGGGAGGGGAGAGTGTCTCGGGGGGAGGGGAGGGGAGAGTGTCCCGGGGGGAGGGGAGGGGAGAGTGTCTCGGGGGGAGGGGAGTGGAGAGTGTCTCGGGGGGAGGGGAGGGGAGAGTGTCCCGGGGGGAGGGGAGGGGAGAGTGTCCCGGGTGGAGGGGAGGGGAGAGTGTCCCGGGGGGAGGGGAGGAGAGAGTGTCCCGGGGGGAGGGGAGAGTGTCCCGGGGATAGGGGAGGGGAGAGTGCCCCGGGGGAGGGGAGCGGAGAGTTTCCCGGGGGGAGGGGAGGAGAGAGTGTCACGGGGGGAGGGGAGACTGTCTCGGGGGGAGGGGAGAGTGTCCCGGGGGGAGTGGAGAGTGTCCCGGGGGGAGTTGTCAGTGTCCCGGGGGGGAGGGGAGAGTGTCTTGGGGGGAGGGGAGAATATCCCGGGGGGGTGGGGAGAGTGTCGTGGGGAGAGGGGAGGGGATAGTGTCTCGGGGGGAGAGGAGTGGAGAGTGTCTCGGAGATAGGGGAGGGGACAGTGCCCCGGGGGAGGGGAATGGATAGTGTCCAGGGGGGAGGGGAGGGGAGAGTGTCCCGGGGGGAGGGGAGAGTGTCTCACGGGGAGGGGAGAGTGTCCCGGGGGAGTGGAGAGTGTCCCGGGGGGAAGGGAGAGTGTCCCGGGGGGAGGAGAGAGTGTCTCGTGGGTGGGAGAGTGTCTCAGGGGGAGGGGAGAGTGTCTCAGGGGGAGGGGAGAGTGTCTCGGCGGGAGGGGAGAGTGTCTCGGGGGGAGGGGAGAGGGTCTCGGGGGAGGGGAGAGTGTCTCGGGGGGAGGGGAGAGTGTCTCGCGGGGAGGGGAGAGTGTCTCAGGGGGGAGGGGAGAGTGTCCCGGGGGGAGGGGAGAGTGTCTCGGGGGGAGGGGAGGGGAGAGTGTCCCGGGGGAGGGGAGGGGAGAGTGTCCAGGGGGGAGGGGAGGGGAGAGTGTCCCGGGGGGAGGGGAGAGTGTCTCACGGGGAGGGGAGAGTGTCCCGGGGGAGGGGAGAGTGTCCCGGGGGGAGGGGAGTGTGTCCCAGGGGGAGGTGAGGGGAGTGTGTTCCGGGGGGAGGGGAGAGTTTCCCAGGGGGAGGGGAGGGGAGAGTGACCCGGGGGGAGGGAAGGGGAGAGTGTCCCGGGGGGAGGGGAGGGGAGAGTATCCCGGGGGGAGGGGAGGGGAGAGTGTCCCGGGGGGAGGGGAGGGGAGAGTGTCCTGAGGGGAGGGGAGAGTGACCCGAGGGGAGGGGTGAGTGTTCTGGGGGGAGGGGAGAGTGTCTCGGGGGGAGGGGTGAGTGTCCCGGGGGGAGGGGAGAGTGTCTCGGGGCGAGGGGAGAGTGTCCCGGGGGGAGGGAAGTGTGTCTCGGGGGGAGGGGAGAGTGTCTCGGGGGGGAGGGGAGAGTGTCTCGGGGGGAGGGGAGTGGAGAGTGTCCCGGGGGTAGGAAAGGGGAGAGTGTCCCGGGGGGAGGGGAGGGGAGAGTATCCCGGGGGGAGGGGAGGGGAGAGTGTCCTGAGGGGAGGGGAGAGTGACCCGAGGGGAGGGGTGAGTGTTCCGGGGGGAGGGGAGAGTGTCCCGGAGGGAGTGGAGAGTGTCCCGGGGGGAGTGGTGAGTGTCCCGGGGGGAGGGGAGAGTGTCACGGGGGGAGGGGAGTGTGTCTCGGGGGTAGGGGAGAGTGTCTCGGGGGGAGGGGAGAGTGTCTCGGGGGAGGGGAGAGTGTCTCGGGGGGGAGGGGAGAGTGTCTCGGGGGGGAGGGGAGAGTGTCTCGGGGGGAGGGGAGAGTGTCCCGGGGGGAGGGGATAGTGTCCCGGGGGAGAGGTGAGTGTCCCGCGGGGAGGGGATAGTGTCTCGGGGGGAGGGGAGAGTGTCCCGAGGGGAGGGGAGGGGAGAGTTTCCCAGGGGGAGGGGAGGGGAGAGTGACCCGGGGGGAGGGAAGGGGAGAGTGTCCCGGGGGGAGGGGAGGGGAGAGAATCCCGGGGGGAGGGGAGGGGAGAGTGTCCCGGGGGGAGGGGAGGGGAGAGTGTCCTGAGGGGAGGGGAGAGTGACCCGAGGGGAGGGGTGAGTGTTCCGGGGGGAGGGGTGTGTGTCCCGGGGGGAGGGGAGAGTGTCTCGGGGGGAGGGGAGAGTGTCCCGGGGGGAGGGGAGTGTGTCTCGGGGGGGAGGGGAGTGTGTCTCGGGGGGGAGGGGAGAGTGTCTCGGGGGGAGAGGAGAGTGTCCCGAGGGGAGGGGAGAGTGTCTCGGGGGGAGGGGAGAGTGGCTCGGGGGGAGGGGAGAGTGTCTCGGGGGGAGGGGAGAGTGTCCCGAGGCGAGGGGAAAGTGTCTCGGGGGGAGGGGAGGGGAGAGTGTCCCGGGGGGAGGGGAGGGGAGAGTATCCCGGGGGGAGGGGAGGGGAGAGTGTCCTGAGGGGAGGGGAGAGTGACCCGAGGGGAGGGGTGAGTGTTCCGGGGGGAGGGGAGAGTGTCTCGGGGGGAGGGGAGAGTGTCCCGGGGGGAGGGGAGTGTGTCTCGGGGGGGAGGGGAGTGTGTCTCGGGGGGGAGGGGAGAGTGTCTCGGGGGGAGAGGAGAGTGTCCCGAGGGGAGGGGAGAGTGTCTCGGGGGGAGGGGAGGGGAGAGTGTCCCGGGGGGAGGGGAGGGGAGAGTATCCCGGGGGGAGGGGAGGGGAGAGTGTCCTGAGGGGAGGGGAGAGTGACCCGAGGGGAGGGGTGAGTGTTCCGGTGGGAGGGGAGAGTGTCCCGGGGGGAGGGGAGAGTGTCCCGGGGGGAGTGGTGAGTGTCCCGGGGGGAGGGGAGAGTGTCTCGGGAGGAGGGGAGAGTGTCCCGGGGGGAGGGGAGAGTGTCTCGGGGGGGAGGGGAGAGTGTCTCGGGGGGAGGGGAGAGTGTCCCGGGGGGAGGGGAGAGTGTCTCGGGGGGAAGGGAGAGTGTCTCGCGGGGGAGGGGAGAGTGTCTCCGGGGGAGGGGAGAGTGTCCCGGGGGGAGGGGGGAGTGTCCCGGGGGGAGGGGAGAGTGTCTCGGGGGGGATGGGAGAGTGTCTCGGGGGTGAGGGGAGAGTGTCTCGGGGGGAGGGGAGAGTGTCCCGAGGGGAGGGTAGAGTGTCTCGGGGGGAGGGGAGAGTGTCTCGGGGGGGAGGGGAGAGTGTCTCGGGGGGAGGGGAGAGTGTCCCGAGGGGAGGGGAGAGTGTCTCGGGGGGAGGGGAGGGGAGAGTGTCCCGGGGGGAGGGAAGGGGAGAGTGTCCCGGGGGGAGGGGAGGGGAGAGTATCCCGGGGGGTGGGGAGGGGAGAGTGTCCTGAGGGGAGGGGAGAGTGACCCGAGGGGAGGGGTGAGTGTCTCGGGGGGAGGGGAGAGTGTCCTGGGGGGAGTGGAGAGAGTCCCGGGGGGAGGGGAGAGTGTCCTGGGGGGAGTGGAGAGAGTCCCGGGGGGAGGGGAGAGTGTCCCGGGGGGAGGGGAGTGTGTCCCGGGAGGAGGGGAGGGTGTCTCGGGGGGAGGGGAGAGTGTCCCGGGGGGAGGGGAATGTGTCCCGGGAGGAGGGGAGAGTGTCCCGGGGGGAGGGGAGAGTGTCGCGGGGGGAGGGGAGAATATCTCGGGGGGGTGGGGAGAGTGTCTTGGGGAGAGCGGAGGGGAGAGAGTCTCGGGGGGAGGGGAGTGGAGAGTGTCTCGGGGATAGGGGAGGGGAGAGTGCCCCGGGGGGAGGGGAGAGTGTCTCGCGGGGGAGGGGAGAGTGTCCAGGGGGGAGGGGAGGGGAGAGTGTCCCGGGGGGAGGGGAGAGTGTCTCGCGGGGGAGGGGAGAGTGTCCCGGGGCGAGGGGAGTGTGTCCCGGGGGGAAGGGAGAGTGTCCCGGGGGGAGGGGAGAGTGTCTCGGGGGAGGGGAGAGTGTCTCAGGGGGAGTGGAGAGTGTCTCGGTGGGAGTGGAGAGTGTTTCGGCGGGAGGGCAAAGTGTCTCGGGGGGAGGGGAGAGTGTCTCGGCGGAGGGGTGAGTGTCTCGGGGGGAGGGGAGAGAGTCTCGGGGGGAGGGGAGAGAGTCTCAGGGGGGAGGGGAGAGTGTCCCGGGGGGAGGGGAGAGTGTCTCGGGGGGAGGGGAGTGGAGAGTGTCCAGGGGGGAGGGGAGGGGAGAGTGTCCCGGGGGAGGGGAGGGGAGAGTGTCCAGGGGGGAGGGGAGGGGAGAGTGTCCCGGGGGGAGGGGAGAGTGTCTCACGGGGAGGGGAGAGTGTCCCGGGGGAGGCGAGAGTGTCCCGGGGGGAGGGGAGTGTGTCCCGGGGGGAGTTGAGGGGAGTGTGTTCCGGGGGGAGGGGAGAGTTTCCCAGGGGGAGGGGAGGGGAGAGTGTCCCGGGGGGAGGGAAGGGGAGTGTGTCCCGGGGGGAGGGGAGGGGAGAGTGTCCCGGGGGGAGGGGAGGGGAGAGTCTCCTGAGGGGAGGGGAGAGTGACCCGAGGGGAGGGGTGAGTGTTCCGGGGGGAGGGGAGAGTGTCTCGGGGGGGAGGGGAGAGTGTCTCGGGGGGGAGGGGAGAGTGTCTCGGGGGGAGGGGAGAGTGTCTCGGGGGGAGGGGAGAGTGTCCCGGAGGGAGGGGAGAGTGTCCCGGGGGGAGGGGTGAGTGTCCCGGGGGGAGGGGAGAGTGTCTCGGGGGGGAGGGGAGAGTGTCTCGGGGGGGAGGGGAGAGTGTCTCGGGGGGAGGGGAGAGTGTCCCGAGGGGAGGGGAGAGTGTCTCGGGGGGAGGGGAGAGTGTCTCGGGGGGGAGGGGAGAGTGTCTCGGGGGGAGGGGAGGGGAGAGTGTCCCGGGGGCAGGGAAGGGGAGAGTGTCCCGGGGGGAGGGGAGGGGAGAGTATCCCGGGGGGAGGGGAGGGGACAGTGTCCTGAGGGGAGGGGAGAGTGACCCGAGGGGAGGGGTGAGTGTTCCGGGGGGAGGGGAGAGTGTCCCGGGGGGAGTGGAGAGTGTCCCGGGGGGAGGGGAGAGTGTCCCGGGGGGAGGGGAGTGTGTTCCGGGGGGAGGGGAGAGTTTCCCAGGGGGAGGGGAGAGTGTCCCGAGGGGACGGGTGAGTGTTCCGGGGGGAGGGGAGAGTGTCTCGGGGGGAGGGGAGAGTGTCCCGGGAGGAGGGGAGAGTGTCCCGGTGGGAAGGGAGAGTGTCCCGGGGGGAGGGGTGAGTGTCTTGGGGAGAGGGGAGGGGAGAGTGTCTCGGGGGGAGGGGAGTGGAGAGTGTCTCGGGGATAGGGGAGGGGAGAGTGCCCCGGGGGCGGGGAGGGGAGAGTGTCCAGGGGGGAGGGGAGGGGAGAGTGTCCCGGGGGGAGGGGAGAGTGTCTCGCGGGGGAGGGGAGAGTGTCCGGGGGGAAGGGAGAGTGTCCCCGGGGGGAGGGGAGAGTGTCTCGGGGAAGGGGAGAGTGTCTCAGGGGGAGGGGGAGAGTGTCTAAGGGGGAGGGGAGAGTGTCTAAGGGGGAGGGGAGAGTGTCTCGGGGAAGGGGAGAGTGTCTCAGGGGGAGGGGAGAGTGTCTCAGGGGGAGGGGATAGTGTCTCGGTGGGAGTGGAGAGTGTTTCGGCGGGAGGGGAGAGGGTCTCAGGGGGGAGGGGAGAGTGTCCCGGGGGGAGGGGAGAGTGTCTCGGGGGAGGGGAGAGTGTCTCGGGGGGAGGGGAGGGGAGAGTGTCCCGGGGGAGGGGAGGGGAGAGTGTCCAGGGGGGAGGGGAGGGGAGAGTGTCCCGGGGGGAGGGGAGAGTGTCTCACGGGGAGGGGAGAGTGTCCCGGGGGAGGCGAGAGTGTCCCGGGGGGAGGGGAGTGTGTCCCGGGGGGAGGGGAGAGTGTCCCGGGGGGAGGTGAGGGGAGTGTGTTCCGGGGGGAGGGGAGAGTTTCCCAGGGGGAGGGGAGGGGTGAGTGTCCCGGGGGGAGGGGAGAGTGTCTCGGGGGGGGATGGGAGAGTGTCTCGGGGGTGAGGGGAGAGTGTCTCGGGGGGAGGGGAGAGTGTCTCGGGGGGAGGGGTGAGTGTCTCGGGGGTGAGGGGAGAGTGTCTCGGTGGGAGGGGAGAGTGTCCCGAGGGGAGGGGAGAGTGTCTCGGGGGGAGGGGAGAGTGTCTCGGGGGGGAGGGGAGAGTGTCTCGGGGGGAGGGGAGAGTGTCCCGAGGGGAGGGGAGGGGAGAGTCTCCTGAGGGGAGGGGAGAGTGTCCCGGGGGGAGGGGAGGGGAGAGTATCCCGGCGGGAGGGGAGGGGAGAGTGTCCCGGTGGGAGGGGAGGGGAGAGTCTCCTGAGGGGAGGGGAGAGTGACCCGAGGGGAGGGGTGAGTGTTCCCGGGGGGAGGGGAGAGTGTCTCGGGGGGGAGGGGAGAGTGTCTCGGGGGGGAGGGGAGAGTGTCTCGGGGGGAGGGGGAGAGTGTCTCGGGGGAGGGGAGAGTGTCCGGGGGGAGTGGAGAGTGTCCCGGGGGGAGGGGTGAGTGTCCCGGGGGGAGGGGAGAGTGTCTCGGGGGGAGGGGAGAGTGTCTCGGGGGGAGGGGAGTGGAGAGTGTCCAGGGGGGAGGGGAGGGGAGAGTGTCCCGGGGGAGGGGGAGGGAGAGTGTCCAGGGGGGAGGGGAGAGTATCTCGGGGGGAGGGGAGAGTGTCCAGGGGGGAGGGGAGGGGAGAGTGTCCCGGGGGGAGGGGAGAGTGTCTCACGGGGAGGGGAGAGTGTCCCGGGGGAGGCGAGAGTGTCCCGGGGGGAGGGGAGTGTGTCCCGGGGGGAGGTGAGGGGAGTGTGTTCCGGGGGGTGGGGAGAGTTTCCCAGGGGGAGGGGAGGGGAGAGTGTCCCGGGGGGAGGGAAGGGGAGTGTGTCCCGGGGGGAGGGGAGGGGAGAGTGTCCCGGGGTGAGGGGAGGGGAGAGTCTCCTGAGGGGAGGGGAGAGTGACCCGAGGGGAGGGGTGAGTGTTCCGGGGGGAGGGGAGAGTGTCTCGGGGGGGAGGGGAGAGTGTCTCGGGGGGGAGGGGAGAGTGTCTCGGGGGGAGGGGAGAGTGTCTCGGGGGGAGGGGAGAGTGTCCCGGGGGGAGGGGAGAGTGTCCCGGGGGGAGGGGTGAGTGTCCCGGGGGGAGGGGAGAGTGTCTCGGGGGGGAGGGGAGAGTGTCTCGGGGGGGAGGGGAGAGTGTCTCGGGGGGAGGGGAGAGTGTCCCGAGGGGAGGGGAGAGAGTCTCGGGGGGAGGGGAGAGTGTCTCGGGGGGGAGGGGAGAGTGTCTCGGGGGGAGGGGAGGGGAGAGTGTCCCGGGGGCAGGGAAGGGGAGAGTGTCCCGGGGGGAGGGGAGGGGAGAGTATCCCGGGGGGAGGGGAGGGGACAGTGTCCTGAGGGGAGGGGAGAGTGACCCGAGGGGAGGGGTGAGTGTTCCGGGGGGAGGGGAGAGTGTCCCGGGGGGAGTGGAGAGTGTCCCGGGGGGAGGGGAGAGTGTCCCGGGGGGAGGGGAGTGTGTTCCGGGGGGAGGGGAGAGTTTCCTAGGGGGAGGGGAGAGTGTCCCGAGGGGACGGGTGAGTGTTCCGGGGGGAGGGGAGAGTGTCTCGGGGGGAGGGGAGAGTGTCCCGGGAGGAGGGGAGAGTGTCCCGGTGGGAAGGGAGAGTGTCCCGGGGGGAGGGGTGAGTGTCTTGGGGAGAGGGGAGGGGAGAGTGTCTCGGGGGGAGGGGAGTGGAGAGTGTCTCGGGGATAGGGGAGGGGAGAGTGCCCCGGGGGCGGGGAGGGGAGAGTGTCCAGGGGGGAGGGGAGGGGAGAGTGTCCCGGGGGGAGGGGAGAGTGTCTCGCGGGGGAGGGGAGAGTGTCCCGGGGGGAAGGGAGAGTGTCCCGGGGGGAGGGGAGAGTGTATCGGGGAAGGTGAGAGTGTCTCAGGGGGAGGGGAGAGTGTCTAAGGGGGAGGGGAGAGTGTCTAAGGGGGAGGGGAGAGTGTCTCGGGGAAGGGGAGAGTGTCTCAGGGGGAGGGGAGTGTGTCTCAGGGGGAGGGGATAGTGTCTCGGTGGGAGTGGAGAGTGTTTCGGCGGGAGGGGAGAGGGTCTCAGGGGGGAGGGGAGAGTGTCCCGGGGGGAGGGGAGAGTGTCTCGGGGGGAGGGGAGGGGAGAGTGTCCAGGGGGGAGGGGAGGGGAGAGTGTCCCGGGGGAGGGGAGGGGAGAGTGTCCAGGGGGGAGGGGAGGGGAGAGTGTCCCGGGGGGAGGGGAGAGTGTCTCACGGGGAGGGGAGAGTGTCCCGGGGGAGGCGAGAGTGTCCCGGGGGGAGGGGAGTGTGTCCCGGGGGGAGGTGAGGGGAGTGTGTTCCGGGGGGAGGGGAGAGTTTCCCAGGGGGAGGGGAGGGGTGAGTGTCCCGGGGGGAGGGGAGAGTGTCTCGGGGGGGATGGGAGAGTGTCTCGGGGGTGAGGGGAGAGTGTCTCGGGGGGAGGGGAGAGTGTCTCGGGGGGAGGGGTGAGTGTCTCGGGGGTGAGGGGAGAGTGTCTCGGGGGGAGGGGAGAGTGTCCCGAGGGGAGGGGAGAGTGTCTCGGGGGGAGGGGAGAGTGTCTCGGGGGGGAGGGGAGAGTGTCTCGGGGGGAGGGGAGAGTGTCCCGAGGGGAGGGGAGGGGAGAGTCTCCTGAGGGGAGGGGAGAGTGTCCCGGGGGGAGGGGAGGGGAGAGTATCCCGGCGGGAGGGGAGGGGAGAGTGTCCCGGTGGGAGGGGAGGGGAGAGTCTCCTGAGGGGAGGGGAGAGTGACCCGAGGGGAGGGGTGAGTGTTCCGGGGGGAGGGGAGAGTGTCTCGGGGGGAGGGGAGAGTGTCTCGGGGGGAGGGGAGAGTGTCCCGGGGGGAGTGGAGAGTGTCCCGGGGGGAGGGGTGAGTGTCCCGGGGGGAGGGGAGAGTGTCTCGGGGGGGAGGGGATAGTGTCTCGGGGGGGAGGGGAGAGTGTCTCGGGGGGAGGGGAGAGTGTCCCGAGGGGAGGGGAGAGTGTCTCGGGGGGAGGGGAGAGTGTCTCGGGGTGGAGGGGAGAGTGTCTCGGGGGGAGGGGAGGGGAGAGTGTCCCGGGGGGAGGGAAGGGGAGAGTGTCCCGGGGGGAGGGGAGGGGAGAGTATCCCGGGGGGAGGGGAGGGGACAGTGTCCTGAGGGGAGGGGAGAGTGACCCGAGGGGAGGGGTGAGTGTTCCGGGGGGAGGGGAGAGTGTCTCGGGGGGAGGGGAGAGTGTCCCGGGGGGAGGGGAGTGTGTCTCGAGGGGGGAGGGGAGAGTGTCTCGGGGGGGAGGGGAGAGTGTCTCGGGGGGAGGGGAGAGTGTCTCGGGGGAGGGGAGAGTGTCTCGGGGGAGGGGTGAGTGTCTCAGGGCAGGGGAGAGTGTCCCGAGGGGAGGGGAGGGGAGAGTGTCTCGGGGGGAGCGGAGAGTGTCTCGGGGGGAGGGGAGTGGACAGTGTCCCGGGGGGAGGGGACAGTTTCCCAGGGGGAGGGGAGAGTGTCCCCGAGGGAGGGGAGCGTGTCCCGGGGGGAGGGGAGAGTGTCTCGGGGGGAGGGGAGAGTGTCCCGGGAGGAGGGGAGAGTGTCCCGGGGGGAAGGGAGAGTGTCCCGGGGGGAGGGGTGAGCGTCCCGGGGGGAGGGGAGAGTGTCTCGGTGGGGAGGGGAGAGTGTCCCGAGGAGAGGGGAGGGGAGAGTGTCCCGGGGTGAGGGGCGAGTGTTCCGGGGGGAGGGGAGAGTGTCTCGGGGGGAGGGGAGAGTGTCTCGGGGGGGAGGGGAGAGTGTCCCGAGGAGAGGGGAGGGGAGAGTGTCCCGGGGTGAGGGGCGAGTGTTCCGGGGGGAGGGGAGAGTGTCCCGGGGGGAAGGGAGAGTGTCTCGGGGGGAGGGGAGTGGAGAGTGTCTCGGGGGGAGGGGAGGGGAGAGTGTCCCGGGGGGAGGGGAGGGGAGAGTGTCCCGGGGGGAGGGGAGAGTGTCTCAGGGGGAGGGGAGAGTAGCCCGGGGGGAGGGGAGAGTGTCCCGGGGGCAAGGGAGAGTGTTCCGGGGGGAGGGGAGAGTGTCCCTGGCGGAGGGGAGGGGAGTGTGTCCCGGGGGGAGGTGAGGGGAGTGTGTTCCGGGGGTAGGGGAGAGTTTCCCAGGGGGAGGGGAGGGGAGAGTGTCCCGAGGGGAGGGGAGAGTGTCCCGAGGGGAGGGGTGTGTGTTCCGGGGGGAGGGGAGAGTGTCTCGGGGGAGGGGAGATTGTCCCGAGGGGAGGGGAGAGTGTCTCAGGGGGAGCGGAGAGTTTCCCGGGGGGAGGGGAGGGGAGAGTGTCTCGGGGGGAGGGGAGAGTGTCTCGGGGGGAGGGGAGTGGATAGTGTCTCGGGGGAGGGGAGAGTGTCCCAGGGGGAGGGGAGTGGACAGTGTCCCGGGGGGAGGGGAGGGGAGAGTGTCTCGGGGGGAGGGGAGAGTGTCTCGGGGGGAGGGGAGTGGATAGTGTCTCGGGGGGAGGGGAGAGTGTCCCAGGGGAAGGGGAGTGGACAGTGTCCCGGGGGGAGGGGAGGGGAGTGTGTCTCATGGGGAGGGGAGGGGAGAGTGTCTCAGGGGGAGAGGAGAGTTTCCCAGGGGGAGGGGAGAGTTTCCCGGGGGGAGGGGAGAGTGTCTCGGGGGGAGGGGAGTGTGTCCCGGGGGGAGTGGAGATGTCCCGGGGGGAGGGGAGAGTGTCCCGAGGCGAGGGGAGAGTGTCTCGGGGTGAGGGGAGAGTGTCCCGGGAGGAGGGGAGAGTGTCCCGGGGGGAAGGGAGAGTGTCCCGGGGCGAGGGGAGAGTGTCTCGGGGTGAGGGGAGAGTGTCCCGGGAGGAGGGGAGAGTGTCCCGGGGGGAGTGGAGAGTGTCCTGGGGGGAGGGGAGAGTGTCCCGGGGCGAGGGGAGAGTGTCTCGGTGTGAGGGAAGAGTGTCCCGGGAGGAGGGGAGAGTGTCCCGGGGGGAAGAGAGAGTCCCGGGAGGACGGGAGAGTGTCCCGGGGGGAAGGGAGAGTGTCCCGGGGGGAGGGGTGAGTGTTCCGGGGGGAGGGGAGTGTTTCCCAGGGGGAGGGGAGGGGAGAGTGTCCTGAGGGGGGGGGGGAGTGTCTCGGGGGAGGGGAGAGTGTCCCGGGGGGAAGGGAGAGAGCCCCGGGGGGAGGGGAGAGTGTCTCAGGGGGAGCGGAGAGTTTCCCGGGGAGAGTGGAGAGTGTCCCGGGGGGAGGGGAGGGGAGAGTGTCTCGGGGGGAGGGGAGTGGAGAGTGTCCCGGGGGGAGGGGAGGGGAGAGTGTCCCGGGGGGAGGGGAGGGTTGTGTGTCCCGGGGGGAGGTGAGGGGAGTGTGTTCCGGGGGGAGGGGAGAGTTTCCCAGGGGGAGGGGAGGTGAGAGTGTCTCGGAGGGAGGGGAGGGGAGAGTGTCCCGGGGGGAGGGGAGGGGAGAGTGTCCCGGTGGGAGGGGAGAAGAGAGTATCCCGGGGGGAGGGGAGGGGAGAGTGTCCCGAGGGGAGGGGAGAGTGACCCGAGGGGAGGGGTGAGTGTTCCGGGGGGAGGGGAGAGTGTCCCGGGGGGAGGGGAGAGAGTCCCGGGGGGAGGGGAGGGGAGAGTGTCCCGGGGGGAGGTGAGGGGAGAGTGTCCCGGGGGGAGGGGAGAATGTCCCGGGAGGAGGGGAGAGTGTCCCGGGGGGAGGGGAGAGTGTCCCGGGGGGAGGGGAATGTGTCCCGGGAGGAGGGGAGAGTGTCCCGGGGGGAGGGGAGAGTGTCCCGGGGGGAGGGGAGAGTGTCCCGAGGGGAGGGGAGAGTGTCTCGGGGGGAGGGGAGTGTGTCTCGGGGGGGAGGGGAGAGTGTCTCGGGGGGAGGGCAGAGTGACCCGAGGGGAGGGCAGAGTGTCTCGGGGGGAGGGGAGGGGAGAGTATCCCGGGGGGAGGGGAGGGGAGAGTGTCCTGAGGGGAGGGGAGAGTTTCCCAGGGGGAGGGGAGAGTGTCCCGGAGGGAGGGGAGTGTGTCCCGGGGGGAGGGGAGAGTGTCTCGGGGGGAGGGGAGAGTGTCCCGGGAGGAGGGGAGAGTGTCCCGGGGGGAAGGGAGAGTGTCCCGGGGGGAGGGGTGAGTGTCCCGGGGGGAGGGGAGAGTGTCTCGGGGGGGAGGGGAGAGTGTCCCGAGGAAAGGGGAGGGGAGAGTGTCCCGGGGTGAGGGGCGAGTGTTCCGGGGGGAGTGGAGAGTGTCTCGGGGGGAGGGGAGAGTGTCTCGGGGGGGAGGGGAGAGTGTCCCGAGGAGAGGGGAGGGGAGAGTGTCCCGGGGTGAGGGGCGAGTGTTCCGGGGGGAGGGGAGAGTGTCCCGGGGGGAAGGGAGAGTGTCCCGGGGGGAGGGGAGTGGAGAGTGTCTCGGGGGGAGGGGAGGGGAGAGTGTCCCGGGGGGAGGGGAGGGGAGAGTGTCCCGGGGGGAGGGGAGAGTGTCTCAGGGGGAGGGGAGAGTAGCCCGGGGGGAGGGGAGAGTGTCCCGGGGGGAAGGGAGAGTGTTCCGGGGGGAGGGGAGAGTGTCCCTGGCGGAGGGGAGGGGAGTGTGTCCCGGGGGGAGGTGAGGGGAGTGTGTTCCGGGGGTAGGGGAGAGTTTCCCAGGGGGAGGGGAGGGGAGAGTGTCCCGAGGGGAGGGGAGAGTGTCCCGAGGGGTGGGGTGTGTGTTCCGGGGGGAGGGGAGAGTGTCTCGGGGGAGGGGAGATTGTCCCGAGGGGAGGGGAGAGTGTCTCAGGGGGAGCGGAGAGTTTCCCGGGGGGAGGGGAGGGGAGAGTGTCTCGGGGGGAGGGGAGAGTGTCTCGGGGGGAGGGGAGTGGATAGTGTCTCGGGGGGAGGGGAGAGTGTCCCAGGGGGAGGGGAGTGGACAGTGTCCCGGGGGGAGGGGAGGGGAGAGTGTCCCAGGGGGAGGGGAGTGGACAGTGTCCCGGGGGGAGGGGAGGGGAGTGTGTCTCATGGGGAGGGGAGGGGAGAGTGTCTCAGGGGGAGAGGAGAGTTTCCCAGGGGGAGGGGAGAGTTTCCCGGGGGGAGGGGAGAGTGTCTCGGGGGGAGGGGAGTGTGTCCCGGGGGGAGTGGAGATGTCCCGGGGGGAGGGGAGAGTGTCCCGAGGCGAGGGAGAGTGTCTCGGGGTGAGGGGAGAGTGTCCCGGGAGGAGGGGAGAGTGTCCTGGGGGGAAGGGAGAGTGTCCCGGGGCGAGGGGAGAGTGTCTCGGGGTGAGGGGAGAGTGTCCCGGGAGGAGGGGAGAGTGTCCCGGGGGAAGTGGAGAGTGTCCTGGGGGGAGGGGAGAGTGTCCCGGGGCGAGGGGAGAGTGTCTCGGGGTGAGGGGAGAGTGTCCCGGGAGGAGGGGAGAGTGTCCTGGGGGGATGGGAGAGTCCCGGGAGGACGGGAGAGTGTCCCGGGGGGAAGGGAGAGTGTCCCGGGGGGAGGGGTGAGTGTTCCGGGGGGAGGGGAGTGTTTCCCAGGGGGAGGGGAGGGGAGAGTGTCCCGATGGGGGGGGGGAGTGTCTCGGGGGAGGGGAGAGTGTCCCGGGGGGAGTGGGAGTGTCTCGGGGGAGGGGAGAGTGTCTCAGGGGGAGCGGAGAGTTTCCCGGGGAGAGGGGAGGGGAGAGTGTCTCGGGGGGAGGGGAGGGGAGAGTGTCCCGGGGGGAGGGGAGGGGAGAGTGTCCCGGGGGGAGGGGAGGGGTGTGTGTCCCGGGGGGAGGTGAGGGGAGTGTGTTCCGGGGGGAGGGGAGAGTTTCCCAGGGCGAGGGGAGGGGAGAGTGTCTCGGGGGGAGGGGAGGGGAGAGTGGCCCGGGGGGAGGGGAGGGGAGAGTGTCCCGGTGGGAGGGGAGGAGAGAGTATCCCGGGGGGAGGGGAGGGGAGAGTGTCCCGAGGGGAGGGGAGAGTGACCCGAGGGGAGGGGTGAGTGTTCCGGGGGGAGGGGAGAGTGTCCTGGGGGGAGTGGAGAGTGTCCCGGGGGGAGGGGAGAGTGTCCCGGGGGGAGGGGAGGGGAGAGTGTCCCGGGGGGAGGTGAGGAGAGAGTGTCCCGGGGGGAGGGGAGAGTGTCCCGGGAGGAGGGGAGAGTGTCCCGGGGGGAGGGGAGAGTGTCCCGGGGGGAGGGGAATGTGTCCCGGGAGGAGGGGAGAGTGTCCCGGGGGGAGGGGAGAGTGTCCCGGGGGGAGGGGAGAGTGTCCCGAGGGGAGGTGAGAGTGTCTCGGGGGTGAGGGGAGAGTGTCTCGGGGGGAGGGGAGAGTGTCCCGAGGGGAGGGGAGAGTGTCTCGGGGGGAGGGGAGAGTGTCTCGGGGGGGACGGGAGAGTGTCTCGGGGGGAGGGCAGAGTGTCCCGAGGGGAGGGCAGAGTGTCTCGGGGGGAGGGGAGGGGAGAGTATCCCGGGGGGAGGGGAGGGGAGAGTGTCCTGAGGGGAGGGGAGAGTGACCCGAGGGGAGGGGTGAGTGTTCCGGGGGGAGGGGAGAGTGTCCCGGGGGGAGTGGAGAGTGTCCCGGGGGGAGTGGAGAGTGTCCCGGGGGGAGGGGAGTGTGTTCCGGGGGGAGGGGAGAGTTTCCCAGGGGGAGGGGAGAGTGTCCCGAGGGGACGGGTGAGTGTTCCGGGGGGAGGGGAGAGTGTCTCGGGGGGAGGGGAGAGTGTCCCGGGAGGAGGGGAGAGTGTCCCGGTGGGAAGGGAGAGTGTCCCGGGGGGAGGGGTGAGTGTCTTGGGGAGAGGGGAGGGGAGAGTGTCTCGGGGGGAGGGGAGTGGAGAGTGTCTCGGGGATAGGGGAGGGGAGAGTGCCCCGGGGGCGGGGAGGGGAGAGTGTCCAGGGGGGAGGGGAGGGGAGAGTGTCCCGGGGGGAGGGGAGAGTGTCTCGCGGGGGAGGGGAGAGTGTCCCGGGGCGAGGGGAGTGTGTCCCGGGGGGAAGGGAGAGTGTCCCGGGGGGAGGGGAGAGTGTCTCGGGGAAGGGGAGAGTGTCTAAGGGGGAGGGGAGAGTGTCTCGGGGGAGGAGAGAGTGTCTCAGGGGGAGGGGATAGTGTCTCGGGGGGAGGGGAGAGGGTCTCGGGGGAGGGGAGAGTGTCTCGGGGGGAGGGGAGAGTGTCTCGGGGGGAGGGGAGAGAGTCTCAGGGGGGAGGGGAGAGTGTCCCGGGGGGAGGGAGAGTGTCTCGGGGGGAGGGGAGGGGAGAGTGTCCAGGGGGGAGGGGAGGGGAGAGTGTCCCGGGGGAGGGGAGGGGAGAGTGTCCAGGGGGGAGGGGAGGGGAGAGTGTCCCGGGGGGAGGGGAGAGTGTCTCACGGGGAGGAGAGAGTGTCCCGGGGGAGGCGAGAGTGTCCCGGGGGGAGGGGAGTGTGTCCCGGGGGGAGGTGAGGGGAGTGTGTTCCGGGGGGAGGGGAGAGTTTGCCAGGGGGAGGGGAGGGGTGAGTGTCCCGGGGGGAGGGAAGTGGAGAGTGTCCCGGGGGGAGGGGAGGGGAGAGTATCCCGGCGGGAGGGGAGGGGAGAGTGTCCCGGGGGGAGGGGAGGGGAGAGTCTCCTGAGGGGAGGGGAGAGTGACCCGAGGGGAGGGGTGAGTGTCCCGGGGGGAGGGGTGAGGTCCCGGGGGGAGGGGAGAGTGTCTCGGGGGGGATGGGAGAGTGTCTCGGGGGTGAGGGGAGAGTGTCTCGGGGGGAGGGGAGAGTGTCACGGGGGGAGGGGAGAGTGTCTCGGGGGGGATGGGAGAGTGTCTCGGGGGTGAGGGGAGAGTGTCTCGGGGGGAGGGGAGAGTGTCCCGAGGGGAGGGGAGAATGTCTCGGGGGGAGGGGAGAGTGTCTCGGGGGGGAGGGGAGAGTGTCTCGGGGGGAGGGGAGAGTGTCCCGAGGGGAGGGGAGAGTGTCTCGGGGGGAGGGGAGGGGAGAGTGTCCCGGGGGGAGGGAAGGGGAGAGTGTCCCGGGGGGAGGGGAGGGGAGAGTATCCCGGGGGGAGGGGAGGGGAGAGTGTCCTGAGGGGAGGGGAGAGTGACCCGAGGGGAGGGGTGAGTGTTCCGGGGGGAGGGGAGGGGAGAGTGTCTCGGGGGGAGGGGAGGGGAGAGTGTCCCAGGGGGAGGGGAGGGGAGAGTGTCCCGGGGGGAGGGGAGGGGAGAGTGTCCCGGGGGGAGGGGAGAGTGACCCGAGGGGAGGGGTGAGTGTTCCGGGGGGAGGGGAGGGGAGAGTGTCTCGGGGGGAGGGGAGGGGAGAGTGTCCCGGGGGGAGGGGAGGGGAGAGTGTCCCGGGGGGAGGGGAGGGGTGTGTGTCCCGGGGGGAGGTGAGGGGAGTGTGTTCCGGGGGGAGGGGAGAGTTTCCCAGGGGGAGGGGAGGGGAGAGTGTCTCGGAGGGAGGGGAGGGGAGAGTGGCCCGGGGGGAGGGGAGGGGAGAGTGTCCCGGTGGGAGGGGAGGAGAGAGTATCCCGGGGGGAGGGGAGGGGAGAGTGTCCCGAGGGGAGGGGAGAGTGACCCGAGGGGAGGGGTGAGTGTTCCGGGGGGAGGGGAGAGTGTCCTGGGGGGAGTGGAGAGTGTCCCGGGGGGAGGGGAGAGTGTCCCGGGGGGAGGGGAGGGGAGAGTGTCCCGGGGGGAGGTGAGGAGAGAGTGTCCCGGGGGGAGGGGAGAGTGTCCCGGGAGGAGGGGAGAGTGTCCCGGGGGGAGGGGAGAGTGTCTCGGGGGTGAGGGGAGAGTGTCTCGGGGGGAGGGGAGAGTGTCCCGAGGGGAGGGGAGAGTGTCTCGGGGGGAGGGGAGAGTGTCTCGGGGGGGAGGGGAGAGTGTCTCGGGGGGAGGGCAGAGTGTCCCGAGGGGAGGGCAGAGTGTCTCGGGGGGAGGGGAGGGGAGAGTATCCCGGGGGTGGGGAGGGGAGAGTGTCCTGAGGGGAGGGGTGAGTGTTCCGGGGGGAGGGGAGAGTGTCCCGGGGGGAGTGGAGAGTGTCCCGGGGGGAGTGGAGAGTGTCCCGGGGGGAGGGGAGTGTGTTCCGGGGGGAGGGGAGAGTTTCCCAGGGGGAGGGGAGAGTGTCCCGAGGGGACGGGTGAGTGTTCCGGGGGGAGGGGTGAGTGTTGCGGGGGGAGGGGAGGGGAGAGTGTCTCGGGGGGAGGGGAGGGGAGAGTGTCCCGGGGGGAGGGGAGTGTGTTCCGGGGGGAGGGGAGAGTTTCCCAGGGGGAGGGGAGAGTGTCCCGGGAGGAGGGGAGAGTGACCCGGTGGGAAGGGAGAGTGTCCCGGGGGGAGGGGTGAGTGTCTTGGGGAGAGGGGAGGGGAGAGTGTCTCGGGGGGAGGGGAGTGGAGAGTGTCTCGGGGATAGGGGAGGGGAGAGTGCCCCGGGGGGAGGGGAGGGGAGAGTATCCCGGGGGGAGGGGAGGGGAGAGTGTCCTGAGGGGAGGGGAGAGTGACCCGAGTGGAGGGTTGAGTGTTCCGGGGGGAGGGGAGGGGAGAGTGTCTCGGGGGGAGGGGAGGGGAGAGTGTCCCGGGGGGAGGGGAGGGGAGAGTGTCCCGGGGGGAGGGGAGGGGAGAGTGTCCCGGGGGGAGGGGAGAGTGACCCGAGGGGAGGGGTGAGTGTTCCGGGGGGAGGGGAGGGGAGAGTGTCTCGGGGGGAGGGGAGGGGAGAGTGTCCCGGGGGGAGGGGAGGGGAGAGTGTCCCGGGGGGAGGGGAGGGGTGTGTGTCCCGGGGGGAGGTGAGGGGAGTGTGTTCCGGGGGGAGGGGAGAGTTTCCCAGGGGGAGGGGAGGGGAGAGTGTCCCGGGGGGAGGGAAGGGGAGAGTGTCCCGGGGGGAGGGGAGGGGAGAGTATCCCGGCGGGAGGGGAGGGGTGAGTGTCCCGGGGGGAGGGGAGGGGAGAGTCTCCTGAGGGGAGGGGAGAGTGACCCGAGGGGAGGGGTGAGTGTCCCGGGGGGAGGGGTGAGTGTCCCGGGGGGAGGGGAGAGTGTCTCGGGGGGGATGGGAGAGTGTCTCGGGGGGAGGGGAGAGTGTCTCGGGGGGAGGGGAGCGTGTCCCGGGGGGAGTGGAGAGTGTCCCGGGGGGAGGGGTGAGTGTCTCGGGGGGAGGGGAGAGTGTCTCGGGGGGAGGGGAGAGTGTCTCGGGGGGAGGGGAGAGTGTCTCGCGGGGAGGGGAGAGTGTCCCGGGAGGAGGGGAGAGTGTCCCGGTGGGAAGGGAGAGTGTCCCGGGGGGAGGGGTGAGTGTCCCGCGGGAGGGGAGAGTGTCTCGGGGGGAGGGGAGAGTGTCCCGGGGGGAGGGGAGAGTGTCCCGGGGGGAGGGGAGAGTGTCTCGGGGGGGATGGGAGAGTGTCCCGAGGAGAGGGGAGGGGAGATTGTCCCGGGGGAAGGGGAGGGGAGAGTGCCCCTGGGGGAGGGTAGGGGAGAGTGTCCCGGGGGGAGGAGAGAGTGTCTCAAGGGGAGGGGAGAGTGGCCCGGGGGGAGGGCAGAGTGTCCCGGGGGGAGGGGAGAGTGTCCCTGGCGGAGGGGAGGGGAGTGTGTCCCGGGGGAAGGTGAGGGGAGTGTGTTCCGGGGGGAGGGGAGAGTTTCCCAGGGGGAGGGGAGGGGAGAGTGTCCCGAGGGGAGGGGAGAGTGTCCCGAGGGGAGGGGTGAGTGTTCCGGGGGGAGGGGAGAGTGTCTCGGGGGAGGGGAGAGTGTCCCGGCGGGAGGGGAGAGTGTCCCGGGGGAAAGGGAGAGTGTCCTGGGGGGAGGGGAGAGTGTCCCGAGGGGAGGGCAGAGTGTTCCGGGGGGAGCGGAGAGTGTCTCGGGGGAGGGGAGAGTGTCCCGGGGGGAGGGGAGAGTGTCCCGGGGGAAAGGGAGAGTTTCCCGGGGGGAGGGGAGAGTGTCCCGAGGGGAGGGCAGAGTGTTCCGGGGGGAGCGGAGAGTGTCTCGGGGGAGGGGAGAGTGTCCCGGGGGGAGGGGAGAGTGTCCCGGGGGGAGGGGAGAGGATAGTGTCTCGGGGGGAGGGGAGGGGAGAGTGTCTCGGGAGGAGGGGGGGGGAGAGTGTCCCGGGTGGAGGGGAGGGGAGAGTGTCCCGGGGGGAGGGGAGGGGAGAGTGTTCCGGGGGGAGGTGAGTGGAGAGTGTCCCGGGGGGAGGGGAGAGTGTCTCGGGGGGAGGGGAGAGTGTCCAAGGGGAGTGGAGAGTGTCCCGGGGGGAGGGGAGAGTGTCCCGGGGGGAGGGGAGAGTGTCCCGGGAGGAGGGGAGAGTGTCCCGGGGGGAGGGGAGAGTGTCCCGGGGGGAGGGGAATGTGTCCCGGGAGGAGGGGAGAGTGTCCCGGGGGGAGGGGAGAGTGTCGCGGGGGGAGTGGAGAATATCTCGGGGGGGTGGGGAGAGTGTCTTGGGGAGAGGGGAGGGGAGAGTGTCTCGGGGGGAGTGGAGTGGAGAGTGTCTCGGGGATAGGGGAGGGGAGAGTGCCCCGGGGGGAGGGGAGAGTGTCTCGCGGGGGAGGGGAGAGTGTCCAGGGGGGAGGGGAGGGGAGAGTGTCCCGGGGGGAGGGGAGAGTGTCTCGCGGGGGAGGGGAGAGTGTCGCGGGGCGAGGGGAGTGTGTCCCGGGGGGAAGGGAGAGTGTCCCGGGGGGAGGGGAGAGTGTCTCGGGGGAGGGGAGAGTGTCTCAGGGGGAGGGGAGAGTGTCTAAGGGGGAGGGGAGAGTGTCTCGGGGGAGGGGTGAGTGTCTCGGGGGGAGGGGAGAGTGTCTCGGGGGGAGGGGAGAGAGTCTCAGGGGGGAGGGGAGAGTGTCCCGGGGGGAGGGGAGAGTGTCTCGGGGGGAGGGGAGGGGAGAGTGTCCAGGGGGGAGGGGAGGGGAGAGTGTCCCGGGGGAGGGGAGGGGAGAGTGTCCAGGGGGGAGGGGAGGGGAGAGTGTCTCACGGGGAGGAGAGAGTGTCCCGGGGGAGGCGAGAGCGTCCCGGGGGGAGGGGAGTGTGTCCCGGGGGGAGGTGAGGGGAGTGTGTTCCGGGGGGAGGGGAGAGTTTCCCAGGGGGAGGGGAGGGGAGAGTGTCCCGGGGGGAGGGAAGGGGAGAGTGTCCCGGGGGGAGGGGAGGGGAGAGTATCCCGGCGGGAGGGGAGGGGAGAGTGTCCCGGGGGGAGGGGAGGGGAGAGTCTCCTGAGGGGAGGGGAGAGTGACCCGAGGGGAGGGGTGAGTGTCCCGGGGGGAGGGGTGAGTGTCCCGGGGGGAGGGGAGAGTGTCTCGGGGGGGATGGGAGAATGTCTCGGGGGTGAGGGGAGAGTGTCTCGGGGGGAGGGGAGAGTGTCTCGGGGGGAGGGGTAAGTGTCCCGGGGGGAGGGGAGAGTGTCTCGGGGGGGATAGGAGAGTGTCTCGGGGGTGAGGGGAGAGTGTCTCGGGGGGAGGGGAGAGTGTCCCGAGGGGAGGGGAGAGTGTCTCGGTGGGAGGGGAGAGTGTCCCGGGGGAAAGGGAGAGTGTCCCGTGGGGAGGGGAGAGTGTCTAAAGGGGAGGGGAGAGTGTCTCGGGGGAGGGGTGAGTGTCTCGGGGGGAGGGGAGAGTGTCTCGGGGGGAGGGGAGAGAGTCTCAGGGGGGAGGGGAGAGTGTCCCGGGGGGAGGGGAGAGTGTCTCGGGGGGAGGGGAGGGGAGAGTGTCCAGGGGGGAGGGGAGGGGAGAGTGTCCCGGGGGAGGGGAGGGGAGAGTGTCCAGGGGGGAGGGGAGGGGAGAGTGTCTCGGGGGGAGGGGAGAGTGTCCCGGGGGAAAGGGAGAGTGTCCCGTGGGGAGGGGAGAGTGTCCCGAGGGGAGGGGAGAGTGTCTCAGGGGGAGCGGAGAGTTTCCCGGGGAGAGTGGAGAGTGTCCCGGGGGGAGGGGAGGGGAGAGTGTCCCGGGGGGAGGGGAGGGGAGAGTGTCCCGGGGGGAGGTGAGGAGAGAGTGTCCCGGGGGGAGGGGAGAGTGTCTCGGGGGGAGGGGAGAGTGTCCAAGGGGAGTGGAGAATGTCCCGGGGGGAGGGGAGAGTGTCCCGGGGGGAGGGGAGAGTGTCCCGGGAGGAGGGGAGAGTGTGTCGGGGGGAGGGGAGAGTGTCCCGGGGGGAGGGGAATGTGTCCCGGGAGGAGGGGAGAGTGTCCCGGGGGGAGGGGAGAGTGTCGCGGGGGGAGTGGAGAATATCTCGGAGGGGTGGGGAGAGTGTCTTGGGGAGAGGGGAGGGGAGAGTGTCTCGGGGGGAGGGGAGTGGAGAGTGTCTCGGGGATAGGGGAGGGGAGAGTGCCCCGGGGGGAGGGGAGAGTGTCTCGCGGGGGAGGGGAGAGTGTCCAGGGGGGAGGGGAGGGGAGAGTGTCCCGGGGGGAGGGGAGAGTGTCTCGCGGGGGAGGGGAGAGTGTCCCGGGGCGAGGGGAGTGTGTCCCGGGGGGAAGGGAGCGTGTCCCGGGGGGAGGGGAGGGTGTCTCGGGGGAGGGGAGAGTGTCTCAGGGGGAGGGGAGAGTGTCTAAGGGGGAGGGGAGAGTGTCTCGGGGGAGGAGAGAGTGTCTCAGGGGGAGGAGAGTGTCTCAGGGGGAGGGGATAGTGTCTCGGTGGGAGTGGAGAGTGTTTTGGCGGGAGGGGAGAGTGTCTCGGGGGGAGGGGAGAGTGTCTCGGGGGAGGGGTGAGTGTCTCGGGGGGAGGGGAGAGAGTCTCGGGGGGAGGGGAGAGAGTCTCAGGGGGGAGGGGAGAGTGTCCCGGGGGAGGGGAGGGGAGAGTGTCCAGGGGGGATGGGAGGGGAGAGTGTCCCGGGGGGAGGGGAGAGTGTCTCACGGGGAGGGGAGAGTGTCCCGGGGGAGGCGAGAGTGTCCCGGGGGGAAGGGAGAGTGTCTCGGGGGGAGGGGAGAGTGTCTCGGGGGGAGGGGAGAGTGTCCCGAGGGGAGGGGAGAGTGTCTCGGGGGGAGGGGAGGGGAGTGTGTCCCGGGGGGAGGTGAGGGGAGTGTGTTCCGGGGGGAGGGGAGAGTTTCCCAGGGGGAGGGGAGGGGAGAGTGTCCCGGGGGGAGGGGAGGGGAGAGTCTCCTGAGGGGAGGGGAGAGTGACCTGAGGGGAGGGGTGAGTGTTCCGGGGGGAGGGGAGAGTGTCTCGGGGGGAGGGGAGAGTGTCCCGGGGGGACTGGAGAGTGTCCCGGGGGGAGGGGTGAGTGTCCCGGGGGGAGGGGAGAGTGTCTCGGGGGGGAGGGGAGAGTGTCTCGGGGGGGAGGGGAGAGTGTCTCGGGGGGAGGGGAGAGTGTCCCGAGGGGAGGGGAGAGTGTCTCGGGGGGAGGGGAGAGTGTCTCGGTGGGGAGGGGAGAGTGTCTCGGGGGGGGGGAGAGTGTCCCGAGGGGAGGGGAGAGTGTCTCGGGGGGAGGGGAGGGGAGAGTGTCCCGGGGGGAGGGAAGGGCTGAGTGTCCCGGGGGGAGGGAAGGGGAGAGTGTCCCGGGGGGAGATGGAGGGGAGAGTATCCCGGGGGGAGGGGAGGGGACAGTGTCCTGAGGGGAGGGGAGAGTGACCCGAGGGGAGGGGTGAGTGTTCCGGGGGGAGGGGAGAGTGTCCCGGGGGGGAGGGGAGAATGTCTCGGGGGGAGGGGAGAGTGTCTCGCGGGGAGGGGAAAGTGTCTCGGAGGGAGGGGATAGTGTCCCGGGGTGAGGGGAGATTGTCCCGAGGGGAGGGGTGGGGAGAGTGTCTCGGGGGGAGGGGAGAGTGTCTCGGGGGGAGGAGAGTGGACAGTGTCCCGGGGTGAGGGGAGGGGAGAGTGTCCCGGGGGGAGGGGAGGGGAATGTGTCTCGTGGGGAGGGGAGGGGAGTGTGTTCCGGGGGGAGAGGAGAGTTTCCCAGGGGGAGGGGCGAGTGTCCCGGGGGGAGGGGAGGGGAGAGTGTCCCGGGGGAGGGGAGAGTGTCTCGGGGGGAGTGGAGAGTGTCCCGGGAGTAGGGGTGAGTGTCCCGGGAGGAGGGGAGAGTGTCTCGGGGAGAGGGGAGAGTGTCTCAGGGGGGAGGGGAGAGTGTCCCGAGGAGAGGGGAGGGGAGAGTGTCCCGGGGTGAGGGGAGGGGAGAGTGTCCCGGGGTGAGGGGAGGGGAGAGTGTCTCGGGGGGGAGGGGAGAGTGTCCCGAGGAGAGGGGAGGGGAGAGTGTCTCGGGGGGAGGGGAGAGTGTCTCGGGGGGAGGGGAGTGGACAGTGTCCCGGGGTGAGGGGAGGGGAGAGTGTCTCGGGGGGGAGGGGAGAGTGTCCTGAGGAGAGGGGAGGGGAGAGTGTCCCGGGGTGAGGGGCGAGTGTTCCGGGGGGAGGGGAGAGTGTCCCGGGGGGAAGGGAGAGTGTCTCGGGGGGAGGGGAGTGGAGAGTGTCTCGGGGGGAGGGGAGAGTGTCTCAGGGGGAGCGGAGAGTAGCCCGGGGGGAGGAGAGAGTGTCCCGGGGGGAGGTGAGGGGAGTGTGTTCCGGGGGTAGGGGAGAGTTTCCCAGGGGGAGGGGAGGGGAGAGTGTCCCGAGGGGAGGGGAGAGTGTCCCGAGGGGAGGGGTGTGTGTTCCGGGGGGAGGGGAGAGTGTCTCGGGGGAGGGGAGAGTGTCTCAGGGGGAGCGGAGAGTTTCCCGGGGGGAGGGGAGGGGAGAGTGTCTCGGGGGGAGGGGAGAGTGTCCCAGGGGGAGGGGAGAGTGTCTCGGGGTGAGGGGAGTGTGTCCCGGGGGGAGTGGAGAGTGTCCCGGGGGGAGGGGAGAGTGTCCCGGGGCGAGGGGAGAGTGTCTCGGGGTGAGGGGAGAGTGTCCCGGGAGGAGGGGAGAGTGTCCCCGGGGGAAGGGAGAGTGACCCGGGGCGAGGGGAGAGTGTCTCGGGGTGAGGGGAGAGTGTCCCGGGAGGAGGGGAGAGTGTCCCGGGGGGAGGGGAGAGTGTCCTGGGGGGAGGGGAGAGTGTCCCGGGAGGAGGGGAGAGTGTCCCGGGGGGAAGGGAGAGTGTCCCGGGGAGAGGGGTGAGTGTTCCGGGGGGAGGGGAGTGTTTCCGAGGGGGAGGGCAAGGGAGAGTGTCCCGAGGGGGGGGGGGTGAGTGTCCCGAGGGGAGGGGTGAGTGTTCCGGGGGGAGGGGAGTGTTTCCCAGGGGGAGGGGAGGGGAGAGTGTCCCGAGGGGGGGGGGGGAGTGTCTCGGGGGAGGGGGGAGTGGCCCGGGGGGAGGGGAGAGTGTCTCGCGGGGAGGGGAGAGTGTCACAGGGGGAGGGGAGAGTGTCTCAAGGGGAGGGGAGAGTGGCCCGGGGGGAGGGGAGAGTGTCCCGGGGGGAAGGGAGAGTGTCCCGGGGGGAGGGGTGAGTGTCCCGCGGGAGGGGAGAGTGTCTCGGGGGGAGGGGAGAGTGTCCCGGGGGGAGGGGAGGGGAGAGTGTCCTTGGGGGAGGGGGGAGTGTCCCGGGGGGAGGTTAGAGTGGCCCGGGGGGAGGGGAGACTGTCCCGGGGGGAAGGGAGAGTGTCCCGGGGGGAGGGGAGAGTGTCCCTGGCGGAGGGGAGGGGAGTGTGTCCCGGGGGGAGGTGAGGGGAGTGTGTTCCGGGGGGAGGGGAGAGTTTCCCAGGGGGAGGGGATGGGAGAGTGTCCCGAGGGGAGGGGAGAGTGTCCCGAGGGGAGGGGTGAGTGTTCCGGGGGGAGGGGAGAGTGTCTCGGGGGAGGGGAGAGTGTCCCGGGGGAAAGGGAGAGTGTCCCGAGGGGAGGGGAGAGTGTCTCAGGGGGAGCGGAGAGTTTCCCGGGGGGAGGGGAGAGGATAGTGTCTCGGGGGGAGGGGAGGGGAGAGTGTCTCGGGGGGAGGGGAGGGGAGAGTGTCCCGGGGGGAGGGGAGGGGAGAGTGTCCCGGGGGGAGGGGAGAGTGTCTCAGGGGGAGGGGAGAGTAGCCCGGGGGGAGGAGAGAGTGTCCCGGGGGGAAGGGAGAGTGTTCCGGGGGGAGGGGAGAGTGTCCCAGGGGGAGGGGAGATTGTCCCGAGGGGAGGGGAGAGTGTCTCAGGGGGAGCGGAGAGTTTCACGGGGGGAGGGGAGGGGAGAGTGTCTCGGGGGGAGGGGAGAGTGTCTCGGGGGGAGGGGAGTGGATAGTGTCTCGGGGGGAGGGGAGAGTGTCCCAGGGGGAGGGGAGTGGACAGTGTCCCGGGGGGAGGGGAGGGGAGTGTATCTCGTGGGGAGGGGAGGGGAGTGTGTTCCGGGGGGAGGGGAGAGTTTCCCAGGGGGAGGGGAGAGTGTCCCGAGGAGACGGGTGAGTGTACCGGGGGGAGGGGAGAGTGTCTCGGGGGGAGGGGAGTGTGTCCCGGGGGGAGTGGAGAGTGTCCCGGGGGGAGGGGAGAGTGTCCCGGGGCGAGGGGAGAGTGTCTCGGGGGGAGGGGAGAGTGTCTCGGGGGGAGGGGAGAGTGTCTCGGGGTGAGGGGAGAGTGTCCCGGGAGGAGGGGAGAGTGTCCCGAGGGGAAGGGAGAGTCCCGGGAGGACGGGAGAGTGTCCCGGGGGGAAGGGAGAGTGTCCCGGGGGGAGGGGAGTGTTTCCCAGCGGGAGGGGAGGGGAGAGTGTCCCGAGGGGGGGGGGGTGAGTGTCCCGAGGGGAGGGGTGAGTGTTCCGGGGGGAGGGGAGTGTTTCCCAGGGGGAGGGGAGGGGAGAGTGTCCCGAGGGGGGGGGGGAGTGTCTCGGGGGGAGGGGAGAGTGTCCCGGTGGGAGGAGAGGGGAGAGTGTCCCGGGGGGAGGGGAGGGGAGAGTGTCTCAGGGGGAGCGGAGAGTTTCCCGGGGACAGTGGAGAGTGTCCCGGGGGGAGGAGAGGGGAGAGTGTCCCGGGGGGAGGGGAGGGGAGAGTGTCCCGGGGGGAGGGGAGGGGAGTGTGTTCCGGGGGGAGGGGAGAGTTTCCCAGGGGGAGGGGAGGGGAGAGTTTCCCAGGGGGAGGGGAGGGGAGGGGAGAGTGTCCCGAGGGGAGGGGAGAGTATCCCGTGGGGAGGGGAGGGGAGAGTGTCTCGGAGGCAGGGGAGGGGAGAGTGTCCTGGGGGGAGGGGAGGGGAGAGTGTCCCGGTGGGAGGGGAGGAGAGAGTATCCCGGGGAGAGGGGAGGGGAGAGTGTCCCGAGGGGAGGGGAGAGTGACCCGAGGGGAGGGGTGAGTGTTCCCGGGGGAGGGGAGTGTGTCCCGGGGGGAGTGGAGAGTGTCCTGGGGGGTGGGGAGAGTGTCTCGGGGGGAGGGGAGAGTGTCTCGGGGGGAGGGGAGAATGTCTCGCGGGGAGGGGAGAGTGTCCCAGGGGGAGGGGAGAGTGTCTCGGGGGAGTGGAGAGTGTCTCGGGGGGAGGGGAGAGTGTCTCGGGGGGAGGGGAGAGTGTCCCGGGGGGAGGGGAGAGTGTCTCGGGGGGAGGGGAGAGTGTCTCGGGGGGAGGGGAGAGTGTCTCGGGGGGAGGGGAGAGTGTCTCAGGGGGAGGGGAGAGTGTCTCGGGGGGAGGGGAGAGTGTCTCGGGGGAGGGGCGAGTGTCTCGGGGGAGGGGATAGTGTCTCGGGGGTAGGGGAGAGTGTCCCGGGGGGAGGGGAGAGTGTCCCGTGCGGAGGGGAGAGTGTCCCGGGGGGAGGGGAGAGTGTTTCCCGGGCGGAGGGGAGAGTGTCTCGGGGGGGAGGGGAGAGTGTCCCGAGGAGAGTGGAGGGGAGAGTGCCCCGGGGGGAGGGGAGAGTGTCCCGGGGGGAAGGGAGAGTGTCCCGAGGGGAGCGGAGTGTGTCCCGAGGGGAGGGGAGAGTGTCTCAGGGGGAGGGGAGAGTGTCCCGGGGGGAGGGGAGAGTATCCCGGGGGGAGACGAGGGGAGAGTGTCCCGGGGGGAGGGGAAAGTGTCTCGGGGGGAGGGGAGGGGAGAGTGTCCCGTGGGGGAGGGGAGAGTAACCCGGGGGGAGGAGAGAGTGTCCCGGGGGGAGGGGAGAGTATCCCGGGGGGAGGGGAGAGTGTCTTGCGGGGAGGGGAGAGTGTCTCGGGGGGAGTTTCGGGGGGAAGGGAGAGTGTCTCGGAGGGAGGGGAGAGTGTCCCGGGGGGAGGGGAGAGTGTCTCAGGGGGAGGGGAGAGTGTCCCGAGAGGAGGGGAGAGTGTCTCGGGGGGAGGGGAGAATGTCTCGGGGGGAGGGGAGGGGAGAGTGTCTCGGGGGAAGGGGAGGGTGTCTCAGGGGGAGGGGAGAGTGTCTCAGAGGGAGGGGAGAGTGTCTCGGGGGGAGGGGAGAGTGTCCCGGGGGGAGGGGAGAGTGTCCCGGGGGGAGGGGAGAGTGTCCCGAGAGGAGGGGAGAGTGTCTCGGGGGGAGGGGAGAATGTCTCGGGGGGAGGGGAGGGGTGAGTGTCTCGGGGGGAGGGGAGGGTGTCTCAGGTGGAGGGGAGAGTGTCTCAGAGGGAGGGGAGTGTGTCTCGGGGGGAGGGCAGAGTGTCTCGGGGGGAGGGGAGAGCGTCTCAGGGGGAAGGGAGAGTGTCCCGGGGGAAGGGGTGAGTGTTCCGGGGGGAGGGGAGTGTTTCCCAGGGGGAGGGGAGGGGAGAGTGTCCCGAGGGGGGGGGGGTGAGTGTCCCGAGGGGAGGGGTGAGTGTTCCGGGGGGAGGGGAGTGTTTCCCATGGGGAGGGGAGGGGAGAGTGTCCCGAGGGGGGGGGGAGTGTCTCGGGGGGAGGGGTGAGTGTCCCGAGGGGAGGGGAGTGTTTCCCAGGGGGAGGGGAGGGGAGAGTGTCCCGAGGGGGGGGGGTGAGTGTCCCGAGGGGAGGGGTGAGTGTCCCGAGGGGAGGGGAGTGTTTCCCAGGGGGAGGGGAGAGTGTCTCAGGGGGAGCGGAGTGTTTCCCGGGGAGAGTGGAGAGTGTCCCGGGGGGAGGGGAGGGGAGAGTGTCTCGGGGGGAGGGGAGTGGTGAGTGTCCCGGGGGGAGGGGAGGGGAGAGTGTCCCGGGGGGAGGGGAGGAGAGTGTGTCCCGGGGGGAGGTGAGGGGAGTGTGTTCCGGGGGGAGGGGAGAGTTTCCCAGAGGGAGGGGAGGGGAGGGGAGAGTGTCCCGAGGGGAGGGGAGAGTATCCCGGGGGGAGGGGAGGGGAGAGTGTCTCGGAGGGAGGGAAGGGGAGAGTGTCCCGGGGGGAGGGGAGGAGAGAGTGTCCCGGTGGGAGGGGAGGAGAGAGTATCCCGGGGGGAGGGGAGGGGAGAGTGTCCCGAGGGGAGGGGAGAGTGACCCGAGGGGAGGGGTGAGTGTTCCGGGGGGAGGGGAGAGTGTCCCGGGGTGAGTGGAGAGTGTCCTGGGGGGAGGGGAGAGTGTCTCGGGGGGAGGGGAGAGTGTCTCGGGGGGAGGGGAGAGTGTCTCGGGGGAGGGGAGAGTGTCTCAGGGGGAGGGGAGAGTGTCCCGGGGGGAGGGGAGAGTGTCTCGGGGGGAGGGGAGAGTGTTTCGGGGGGAGGGGAGAGTGTCTCGGGGGAGGGGAGAGTGTCTCAGGGGGAGGGGCGAGTGTCCCGGGGGGTGGGGAGAGTGTCTCGGGGGGAGGGGAGAGTGACTCCGGGGGAGGGGAGAGAGTCCCGGGAGGAGGGGAGAGTCTCCCGGGGGGAGGGGAGAGGGTCCCGCGGGGAAGGGAGAGTGTCTCGGGGGATGGGGAGAATGTCTCGGGGGGAGGGGAGGGGAGAGTGTCTCGGGGGGAGGGGAGGGGAGAGTGTCTCGGGGGGAGGGGAGGGGAGAGTGTCTCGGGGGGAGGGGAGGGTGTCTCAGGGGGACGGGAGAGTGTCTCAGGGGGAGGGCTAAGTGAACATGTCCGAAATGGTTCAGTTTAACAAGATATTTATACAGTAAAACCCAAGTTCTGGCCCCTCCCTGTGTATTGCTCTGTCTCACAGTCAGTGAACACAGATCAAGAGTTAATTACTATATCCTGGTCCTGACATGGTATCCAGATATTTCCTTTTGTCAGGGTTATCAGTTGGCCAGCCGGCCATTACTCCTTGAGTCATAGGTAATGGGCTATCACCTGTCTTGTATTGTGTCAGGAAAGTTCCATTTCCTGGTCAGTTTATCTGTTTGCATCAAATGGATGAGGTCTCTGCAAGAGATAATGGCTAGAAGATTAGGGTGGGGTGACATGGAACTTCTGTAGTGTGGACAATAGGAGAGCACCATGGGGGGGTACTTGTCTCAGCATGACTTGTCTCCTAGCTGTCTGATGGCCATCAGCCATCTAACAGCAGGTTTTGCTGTTTATGCAAGCTGACTGCAAAAATGCAGAAAGTTCTGGAAGGGCCAGGACTCCATTTTGATATATATATATTGCAAAGGGCACACAAATACCGTATGGTATCAGCTAAGATAAAAATACATTTCCACATCTGGATCACTGGACCCTGAGACTGGTCCCTCACACACTGAACCTCACATTCACACACACTTCAGCTGGGTCTGGATCACTGGATCCTGAGACTGGTCCCTCACACACTGAGCCTCACATTCACACACACTTCAGCTGGGTCTGGATCACTGGACCCTGAGACTGGTTCCTCACACACTGAACCTCACATTCACACACACTTCAGCTGGGTCTGGATCACTGGACCCTGAGACTGGTCCCTCACACACTGAGCCTCACATTCACACACACTTCAGCTGGGTCTGGATCACTGGACCCTGAGACTGGTCCCTCACACACTGAGCCTCACATTCACACACACTTCAGCTGGGTCTGGATCACTGGACCCTGAGACTGGTCCCTCAAACACTGAACCTCACATTAACACACACTTTGGCTGGGTCTGGATCACTGGACCCTGAGACTGGTCCCTCACACACTGAGCCTCACATTCACACACACTACAGCTGGGTCTGGATCACTGGACCCTGAGACTGGTCCCTCACACACTGAGCCTCAGATTCACACACACTTCAGCTGGGTCTGGATCACTGGACCCTGAGACTGGTTCTCACACACTGAGCCTCACATTCACACACACTTCAGTTGGGTCTGGATCACTGGACCCTGAGGCTGGTCCCTCACACACTGAGCCTCACATTCACACATACTTCAGCTGGGTCTGGATCACTGGACCCTGAGACTGGTCCCTCACACACTGAACCTCACATTCACACACACTTCAGCTGGGTCTGGATCACTGGACCCTGAGACTGGTCCCTCACACACTGAGCCTCACATTCACACACACTTCAGCTGGGTCTGGATCACTGGACGCTGAGACTGGTCCCTCACACACTGAGCCTCACATTCACACACACTTCAGCTGGGTCTGGATCACTGGACCCTGAGGCTGGTCCCTCACACACTGAGCCTCACATTCACACACACTTCAGCTGGGTCTGGATCACTGGACCCTGAGACTGGTCCCTCACACACTGAGCCTCACATTCACACACACTTCAGCTGGTTCTGGATCACTGGACCCTGAGACTGGTCCCTCACACACTGAGCCTCATATTCACACACATTTCAGCTGGGTCTGGATCACTGGACCCTGAGGCTGGTCCCTCACACACTGAGCCTCACATTCACACACACTTCAGCTGGGTCTGGATCACTGGACCCTGAGACTGGTCCCTCACACACTGAGCCTCACATTCACACACACTTCAGCTGGGTCTGGATCACTGGACTCTGAGATTGGTCTCTCACACACTGAGCCTCACATTCACACGCACTTCAGCTGGGTCTGGATCACTGGACCCTGAGACTGGTCCCTCACACACTGAGTCTCACATTCACACACACTTCAGCTGGGTCTGGATCACTGGACACTGAGGCTGGTCCCAGACACCCTGAGACTTACATTCACACACACTTCAGCTGGGTCTGGATCACTGGACCCTGAGACTGGTCCCTCACAACTGAGCCTCACATTCACACACACTTCAGCTGGGTCTGGATCACTGGACCCTGAGACTGGTCCCTCACACACTGAGCCTCACATTCACACACACTTCAGCTGGGTCTGGATCACTGGACCCTGAGGCTGGTCCCTCACACACTGAGCCTCACATTCACACACACTTCAGGTGGGTCTGGATCACAGGACCCTGAGACTGGTCCCTCACACACTGAGCCTCACATACACACACACTTCAGCTGGGTCTTGATCACTGGACCCTGAGACTGGTCCCTCACACACTGAGTCTCACATACACACACACTTCAGCTGGGTCTGGATCACTGGACCCTGAGACTGGTCCCTCACACACTGAGCCTCACATTCACACACACTTCAGCTGTGTCTGGATCACTGGACCCTGAGGCTGGTCCCTCACACACTGAGCCTCACATTCACACACACTTCAGCTGGGTCTGGATCACTGGACCCTGAGACTGGTCCCTCACATACTGAGCCACACATTCACACACACTTCAGCTGGGTCTGGATCACTGGACCTTGAGACTGGTCCCTCACACACTGAGCCTCACATTCACACACACTTCAGCTGGGTCTGGATCACTGGACCCTGAGACTGGTCCCTCACACACGGAGCCACACATTCACACACACTTCAGCTGGGTCTGGATCACTGGACCTTGAGACTGGTCCCTCACACACTGAGCCTCACATTCACACACACTTCAGCTGGGTCTGGATCACTGGACCCTGAGACTGGTCCCTCACACACTGAGCCTCACATTCACACACACTTCAGCTGGGTCTGGATCACTGGACCCTGAGACTGGTCCCTCACACACTGAGCCTCACATTCACACACACTTCAGCTGGGTCTGGATCACTGGACCCTAGGCTGGTCCCTAACACACTGAACCTCACATTCACACACACTTCAGCTGGGTCTGGATCACTGGACCCTGAGACTGGTCCCTCACACACTGAGCCTCACATTCACACACACTTCAGCTGGGTCTAGATTACTGGACCCTGAGACTGGTCCCTCACACACTGAGCCTCACATTCACACACACTTCAGCTGGGTCTGGATCACTGGACCCTGAGACTGGTCCCTCACACACTGAGCCTCAGATTCACACACAATTCAGCTGCGTCTGGATCACTGGACCCCAAGACTGGTCCCTCACACACTGAGCCTCACATTCACACGCACTTCAGCTGAGTCTGGATCACTGGACACTGGGACTGGTCCCACACACACTGAGCCTCACATTCACACACACTTCAGCTGGGTCTGGATCACTGGACCCTGAGACTGGTCCCTCACACACTGAGCTTCACATTCACACACACTTCAGCTGGGTCTGGATCACTGGACCCTGAGACTGGTCCCTCACACACTGAGCCTCACATTCACACACACTTCAGCTGGGTCTGGATCACTGGACCCTGAGACAGGTCCCTCACACACTGAGCCTCACATTTACACACACTTCAGCTGGGTCTGGATCACTGGACCCTGAGACTGGTCCTCACACACTGAGCCTCACATTCACACACACTTCAGCTGGGTCTGGATCACTGGACCCTGAGACTGGTCCCTCACACACTGAGCCTCACATTCACACACACTTCAGCTGGGTCTGGATCACTGGACCCTGAGACTGGTCCATCACACACTGAGCCTCACATTCACACACACTTCAGCTTGGTCTGGATCACTGGACCCTGAGACTGGTCCCTCACACACTGAGCCTCACATTCACACACACTTCAGCTGGGTCTGGATAACTGGACCCTGAGGCTGGTCCCTCACACAGTGAGCCTCATCTCACACACACTTCAGCTGGGTCTGGATCACTGGACCCTGAGCCTGGTACCTCACACACTGAGCTTCACATTCACACACACTTCAGCTGGGTCTGGATCACTGGACCCTGAGACTGGTCCCTCACACACTGAGCCTCACATTCACACACACTTCAGCTGGGTCTGGATCACTGCACCCTGAGACTGGTCCCTCACACACTGAGCCTCACATTCACACACACTTCAGCTGGGTCTGGATCACTGGACCCTGAGACTGGTCCCTCACACACTGAGCCTCACATTCACACACACTTCAGCTTGGTCTGGATCACTGGACCCTGAGACTGGTCCCTCACACACTGAGCCTCACATTCACACACACTTCAGCTGGGTCTGGATCACTGGACCCTGAGATTGGTCCCTCACACACTGAGCCTCACATTCACACACACTTCAGCTGGGTCTGGATCACTGGACCCTGAGACTGGTCCCTCACACACTGAGCCTCACATTTACACACACTTCAGCTGGGTCTGGATCACTGGACCCTGAGATTGGTCCCTCACACACTGAGCCTCACATTCACACACACTTCAGCTGGGTCTGGATCACTGGACCCTGAGACTGGCCCTTCACACACTGAACCTCACATTTACACACACTTCAGCTGGGTCTGGATCACTGGATTCTGAGGCTAGTCCCTCACACACTGAGCCACACATTCACACACACTTCAGCTGGGTCTGGATTACTGGACCCTGAGACTGGTCCCTCACACACTGAGTCTCACATTCACACACACTTCAGCTGGGTCTGGATCACTGGACCCTGAGACTGGTCCCTCACACACTGAGCCTCACATTCACACACACTTCAGCTGGGTCTGGATCACTAGACCCTGAGACTGGTCCCTCACAAACTGAGCCTCACATTCACACACACTTCAGCTGGGTATGGATCACTGGACCCTGAGACTGGTCCCTCACACACTGAGCCTCACATTCACACACACTTCAGCTGGGTCTGGATCACTGGACCCTGAGACAGGTCCCTCACACACTGAGCCTCACATTTACACACACTTCAGCTGGGTCTGGATCACTGGACCCTGAGACTGGTCCTCACACACTGAGCCTCACATTCACACACACTTCAGCTGGGTCTGGATCACTGGACCCTGAGACTGGTCCCTCACACACTGAGCCTCACATTCACACACACTTCAGCTGGGTCTGGATCACTGGACCCTGAGACTGGTCCATCACACACTGAGCCTCACATTCACACACACTTCAGCTTGGTCTGGATCACTGGACCCTGAGACTGGTCCCTCACACACTGAGCCTCACATTCACACACACTTCAGCTGGGTCTGGATAACTGGACCCTGAGGCTGGTCCCTCACACAGTGAGCCTCATCTCACACACACTTCAGCTGGGTCTGGATCACTGGACCCTGAGCCTGGTACCTCACACACTGAGCTTCACATTCACACACACTTCAGCTGGGTCTGGATCACTGGACCCTGAGACTGGTCCCTCACACACTGAGCCTCACATTCACACACACTTCAGCTGGGTCTGGATCACTGCACCCTGAGACTGGTCCCTCACACACTGAGCCTCACATTCACACACACTTCAGCTGGGTCTGGATCACTGGACCCTGAGACTGGTCCCTCACACACTGAGCCTCACATTCACACACACTTCAGCTTGGTCTGGATCACTGGACCCTGAGACTGGTCCCTCACACACTGAGCCTCACATTCACACACACTTCAGCTGGGTCTGGATCACTGGACCCTGAGATTGGTCCCTCACACACTGAGCCTCACATTCACACACACTTCAGCTGGGTCTGGATCACTGGACCCTGAGACTGGTCCCTCACACACTGAGCCTCACATTTACACACACTTCAGCTGGGTCTGGATCACTGGACCCTGAGATTGGTCCCTCACACACTGAGCCTCACATTCACACACACTTCAGCTGGGTCGGGATCACTGGACCCTGAGACTGGCCCTTCACACACTGAACCTCACATTTACACACACTTCAGCTGGGTCTGGATCACTGGATTCTGAGGCTAGTCCCTCACACACTGAGCCACACATTCACACACACTTCAGCTGGGTCTGGATTACTGGACCCTGAGACTGGTCCCTCACACACTGAGTCTCACATTCACACACACTTCAGCTGGGTCTGGATCACTGGACCCTGAGACTGGTCCCTCACACACTGAGCCTCACATTCACACACACTTCAGCTGGGTCTGGATCACTAGACCCTGAGACTGGTCCCTCACAAACTGAGCCTCACATTCACACACACTTCAGCTGGGTATGGATCACTGGACCCTGAGACTGGTCCCTCACACACTGAGCCTCACATTCACACACACATCAGCTGGGTCTGGATCACTGGACCCTGAGGCTGGTCCCTCACACACTGAGCCTCACATTCACACACACTTCAGCTGGGTCTGGATCACTGGATCCTGGGACTGGTCCCTCACATACTGAGCATCACATTCACACACACTTCAGCTGGGTCTGGATCACTGGACCCTGAGACTGGTCCCTCACACACTGAGCCTCACATTCACACACACTTCAGCTGGGTCTGGATCACTGGACCCTGAGACTGGTCCCTCACACACTGAGCCTCACATTCACACACACTTCAGCTGGGTCTGGATCACTGGATCCTGAGACTGGTCCCTCACACACTGAGCCTCACATTCACACACACTTCAGCTGGGTCTGGATCACTGGACACTGAGACTGGTTCCTCATACACTGAGCCTCACATTCACACACACTTCAGCTGGGTCTGGATCACTGGACACTGAGACTGGTTCCTCACACACTGAGCCTCACATTCACACACACTTCAGCTGGGTCTGGATCACTGGACCCTGAGACTGGTCCCTCACATACTGAGCCTCACATTCACACACACTTCAGCTGGGTCTGGATCACTGGACCCTGAGACTGGTCCCTCACAAACTGAGCCTCACATTCACAAACACTTCAGCTGGGTCTGGATCACTGGACCCTGAGACTGGTCCCTCACACACTGAGCCTCACATTCACACACACTTCAGCTGGGTCTGGATCACTGGACCCTGAGACAGGTCCCTCACACACTGAGCCTCACATTTACACGCACTTCAGCTGGGTTTGGATCACTGGACCCTGAGACTGGTCCTCACACACTGAGCCTCACATTCACACACATTTCAGCTGGGTCTGGATCACTGGACCCTAGGCTGGTCCCTAACACACTGAACCTCACATTCACATACACTTCAGCTGGGTCTGGATCACTGGACCCTGAGACTGGTCCCTCACACACTGAGCAACACATTCACACACACTTCAGCTGGGTCTCGATCACTGGACCCTGAGACTGGTCCCTCACACACTGATCCTCACATTCACACACACTTCAGCTGGGTCTGGATCACTGGATCCTGAGACAGGTCCCTCACACACTGAGCCTCACATTTACACACACTTCAGCTGGGTCTGGATCACTGGGCCCAGAGACTGGTCCTCACACACTGAGCCTCACATTCACACACACTTCAGCTGGATCTGGATCACTGGACACTGAGACTGGTTCCTCATACACTGAGCCTCACATTCACACACACTTCAGCTGGGTCTGGATCACTGGACCCTGAGACTGGTCCCTCACACACTGATCCTCACATTCACACACACTTCAGCAGGGTCTTGATCACTGGACCCTGAGGTTGGTCCCTCACACACTGAGCCTCACATTCACACACACTTCAGCTGGGTCTGGATCACTGGACCCTGAGGCTGGTCCCTCACACACTGAGCCTCACATTCACACACACTACAGCTGGGTCTGGATCACTGGACTCTGAGACTGGTCCCTCACACACTGAGCCACACATTCACACACACTTCAGCTGGGTCTGGATCACTGGACCCTGAGACTGGTCCCTCATACACTGAGCCTCACATTCACATACACTTCAGCTGGTTCTGGATCACTGGACCCTGAGACTGGTCCCTCACACACTGAGCATCACATTCACACACACTTCAGCTGGGTCTGGATCACTGGACCCTGAGACTGGTCCCTCACACACTGAGCCTCACATTCACACCCACTTCAGCTGGGTCTGGATCACTGGACCCTGAGGCTGGTCCCTCACACAGTGAGCCTCATCTCACACACACTTCAGCTGGGTCTGGATCACTGGACCCTGAGCCTGGTACCTCACACACTGAGCTTCACATTCACACACACTTCAGCTGGGTCTGGATCACTGGACCCTGAGACTGGTCCCTCACACACTGAGCCTCACATTCACACACACTTCAGCTTGGTCTGGATCACTGGACCCTGAGACTGGTCCCTCACACACTGAGCCTCACATTCACACACACTTCAGCTGGGTCTGGATCACTGGAACCTGAGATTGGTCCCTCACACACTGAGCCTCACATTCACACACACTTCAGCTGGGTCTGGATCACTGCACCCTGAGACTGGTTCCTCACACACTGAGCCTCACATTCACACACACTTCAGCTGGGTCTGGATCACTGGACCCTGAGACTGGTCCCTCACACACTGAGTCTCACATTCACACACACTTCAGCTGGGTCTGGATCACTGGACCCTGAGACTGGTCCCTCACACACTGAGCCTCACATTCACACACACTTCAGCTTGGTCTGGATCACTGGACCCTGAGACTGGTCCCTCACACACTGAGCCTCACATTCACACACACTTCAGCTGGGTCTGGATCACTGGAACCTGAGATTGGTCCCTCACACACTGAGCCTCACATTCACACACACTTCAGCTGGGTCTGGATCACTGGACCCTGAGACTGGTCCCTCACACACTGAGCCTCACATTCACACACACTTCAGCTGGGTCTGGATCACTGGATTCTGAGGCTGGTCCCTCACACACTGAGCCACACATTCACACACACTTCAGCTGGGTCTGGATTACTGGACCCTGAGACTGGTCCCTCACACACTGAGCCTCACATTCACATACACTTCAGCTGGGTCTGGATCACTGGACCCTGAGACTGGTCCCTCACACACTGAGCCTCACATTCACACACACTTCAGCTGGGTCTGGATCACTAGACCCTGAGACTGGTCCCTCACAAACTGAGCCTCACATTCACACACACTTCAGCTGGGTCTGGATCACTGGACCCTGAGACTGGTCCCTCACACACTGAGCCTCACATTCACACACACATCAGCTGGGTCTGGATCACTGGACCCTGAGGCTGGTCCCTCACACACTGAGCCTCACATTCACACACACTTCAGCTGGGTCTGGATCACTGGACCCTGAGACTGGTCCCTCACACACTGAGCCTCACATTCACACACACTTCAGCTGGGTCTGGATCACTGGATCCTGAGACTGGTCCCTCACATACTGAGCATCACATTCACACACACTTCATCTGGGTCTGGATCACTGGACTCTGAGACTGGTCCCTCACACACTGAGCCTCACATTCACACACACTTCAGCTGGGTCTGGATCACTGGGCCCAGTGACTGGTCCCTCACACACTGAGCCTCACATTCACACACACTTCAGCTGGTTCTGGATCACTGGACCCTGAGACTGGTCCCTCACACACTGAGCATCACATTCACACACACTTCAGCTGGGTCTGGATCACTGGACACTGAGACTGGTTCCTCACACACTGAGCCTCACATTCACACACACTTCAGCTGGGTCTGGATCACTGGACCCTGAGACTGGTCCCTCACACACTGAGCCTCACATTCACACACACTTCAGCTGGGTCTGGATCACTGGGCCCAGAGACTGGTCCCTCACACACTGAGCCTCACATTCACACACACTTCAGCTGGGTCTGGATCACTGGACACTGAGACTGGTTCCTCATACACTGAGCCTCACATTCACACACACTTCAGCTGGGTCTGGATCACTGGACCCTGAGACTGGTCCCTCACACACTGATCCTCACATTCACACACACTTCAGCAGGGTCTTGATCACTGGACCCTGAGGTTGGTCCCTCACACACTGAGCCTCACATTCACACACACATCAGCTGGGTCTGGATCACTGGACCCTGAGGCTGGTCCCGCACACACTGAGCCTCACATTCACACACACTTCAGCTGGGTCTGGATCACTGGAACCTGAGACTGGTCCCTCACACACTGAGCCACACATTCACACACACTTCAGCTGGGTCTGGATCACTGGACCCTGAGACTGGTCCCTCGTACACTGAGCCTCACATTCACACACACTTCAGCTGGGTCTGGATCACTGGACCCTGAGACTGGTCCCTCACACACTGAGCCTCACATTCACACACACTTCAGCTGGGTCTGGATCACTGGACCCTGAGACAGGTCCCTCACACACTGAGCCTCACATTTACACACACTTCAGCTGGGTCTGGATCACTGGACCCTGAGACTGGTCCTCACACACTGAGCCTCACATTCACACACACTTCAGCTGGGTCTGGATCACTGGACCCTGAGACTGGTCCCTCACACACTGAGCCTCACATTCACACACACTTCAGCTGGGTCTGGATCACTGGACCCTGAGACTGGTCCATCACACACTGAGCCTCACATTCACACACACTTCAGCTTGGTCTGGATCACTGGACCCTGAGACTGGTCCCTCACACACTGAGCCTCACATTCACACACACTTCAGCTGGGTCTGGATAACTGGACCCTGAGGCTGGTCCCTCACACAGTGAGCCTCATCTCACACACACTTCAGCTGGGTCTGGATCACTGGACCCTGAGCCTGGTACCTCACACACTGAGCTTCACATTCACACACACTTCAGCTGGGTCTGGATCACTGGACCCTGAGACTGGTCCCTCGCACACTGAGCCTCACATTCACACACACTTCAGCTGGGTCTGGATCACTGCACCCTGAGACTGGTCCCTCACACACTGAGCCTCACATTCACACACACTTCAGCTGGGTCTGGATCACTGGACCCTGAGACTGGTCCCTCACACACTGAGCCTCACATTCACACACACTTCAGCTTGGTCTGGATCACTGGACCCTGAGACTGGTCCCTCACACACTGAGCCTCACATTCACACACACTTCAGCTGGGTCTGGATCACTGGACCCTGAGATTGGTCCCTCACACACTGAGCCTCACATTCACACACACTTCAGCTGGGTCTGGATCACTGGACCCTGAGACTGGTCCCTCACACACTGAGCCTCACATTTACACACACTTCAGCTGGGTCTGGATCACTGGACCCTGAGATTGGTCCCTCACACACTGAGCCTCACATTCACACACACTTCAGCTGGGTCTGGATCACTGGACCCTGAGACTGGCCCTTCACACACTGAACCTCACATTTACACACACTTCAGCTGGGTCTGGATCACTGGATTCTGAGGCTAGTCCCTCACACACTGAGCCACACATTCACACACACTTCAGCTGGGTCTGGATTACTGGACCCTGAGACTGGTCCCTCACACACTGAGTCTCACATTCACACACACTTCAGCTGGGTCTGGATCACTGGACCCTGAGACTGGTCCCTCACACACTGAGCCTCACATTCACACACACTTCAGCTGGGTCTGGATCACTAGACCCTGAGACTGGTCCCTCACAAACTGAGCCTCACATTCACACACACTTCAGCTGGGTATGGATCACTGGACCCTGAGACTGGTCCCTCACACACTGAGCCTCACATTCACACACACATCAGCTGGGTCTGGATCACTGGACCCTGAGGCTGGTCCCTCACACACTGAGCCTCACATTCACACACACTTCAGCTGGGTCTGGATCACTGGATCCTGGGACTGGTCCCTCACATACTGAGCATCACATTCACACACACTTCAGCTGGGTCTGGATCACTGGACCCTGAGACTGGTCCCTCACACACTGAGCCTCACATTCACACACACTTCAGCTGGGTCTGGATCACTGGACCCTGAGACTGGTCCCTCACACACTGAGCCTCACATTCACACACACTTCAGCTGGGTCTGGATCACTGGATCCTGAGACTGGTCCCTCACACACTGAGCCTCACATTCACACACACTTCAGCTGGGTCTGGATCACTGGACACTGAGACTGGTTCCTCATACACTGAGCCTCACATTCACACACACTTCAGCTGGGTCTGGATCACTGGACACTGAGACTGGTTCCTCACACACTGAGCCTCACATTCACACACACTTCAGCTGGGTCTGGATCACTGGACCCTGAGACTGGTCCCTCACATACTGAGCCTCACATTCACACACACTTCAGCTGGGTCTGGATCACTGGACCCTGAGACTGGTCCCTCACAAACTGAGCCTCACATTCACAAACACTTCAGCTGGGTCTGGATCACTGGACCCTGAGACTGGTCCCTCACACACTGAGCCTCACATTCACACACACTTCAGCTGGGTCTGGATCACTGGACCCTGAGACAGGTCCCTCACACACTGAGCCTCACATTTACACGCACTTCAGCTGGGTTTGGATCACTGGACCCTGAGACTGGTCCTCACACACTGAGCCTCACATTCACACACATTTCAGCTGGGTCTGGATCACTGGACCCTAGGCTGGTCCCTAACACACTGAACCTCACATTCACATACACTTCAGCTGGGTCTGGATCACTGGACCCTGAGACTGGTCCCTCACACACTGAGCAACACATTCACACACACTTCAGCTGGGTCTCGATCACTGGACCCTGAGACTGGTCCCTCACACACTGATCCTCACATTCACACACACTTCAGCTGGGTCTGGATCACTGGATCCTGAGACAGGTCCCTCACACACTGAGCCTCACATTTACACACACTTCAGCTGGGTCTGGATCACTGGGCCCAGAGACTGGTCCTCACACACTGAGCCTCACATTCACACACACTTCAGCTGGATCTGGATCACTGGACACTGAGACTGGTTCCTCATACACTGAGCCTCACATTCACACACACTTCAGCTGGGTCTGGATCACTGGACCCTGAGACTGGTCCCTCACACACTGATCCTCACATTCACACACACTTCAGCAGGGTCTTGATCACTGGACCCTGAGGTTGGTCCCTCACACACTGAGCCTCACATTCACACACACTTCAGCTGGGTCTGGATCACTGGACCCTGAGGCTGGTCCCTCACACACTGAGCCTCACATTCACACACACTACAGCTGGGTCTGGATCACTGGACTCTGAGACTGGTCCCTCACACACTGAGCCACACATTCACACACACTTCAGCTGGGTCTGGATCACTGGACCCTGAGACTGGTCCCTCATACACTGAGCCTCACATTCACATACACTTCAGCTGGTTCTGGATCACTGGACCCTGAGACTGGTCCCTCACACACTGAGCATCACATTCACACACACTTCAGCTGGGTCTGGATCACTGGACCCTGAGACTGGTCCCTCACACACTGAGCCTCACATTCACACCCACTTCAGCTGGGTCTGGATCACTGGACCCTGAGGCTGGTCCCTCACACAGTGAGCCTCATCTCACACACACTTCAGCTGGGTCTGGATCACTGGACCCTGAGCCTGGTACCTCACACACTGAGCTTCACATTCACACACACTTCAGCTGGGTCTGGATCACTGGACCCTGAGACTGGTCCCTCACACACTGAGCCTCACATTCACACACACTTCAGCTTGGTCTGGATCACTGGACCCTGAGACTGGTCCCTCACACACTGAGCCTCACATTCACACACACTTCAGCTGGGTCTGGATCACTGGAACCTGAGATTGGTCCCTCACACACTGAGCCTCACATTCACACACACTTCAGCTGGGTCTGGATCACTGGAACCTGAGATTGGTCCCTCACACACTGAGCCTCACATTCACACACACTTCAGCTGGGTCTGGATCACTGGACCCTGAGACTGGTCCCTCACACACTGAGCCTCACATTCACACACACTTCAGCTGGGTCTGGATCACTGGATTCTGAGGCTGGTCCCTCACACACTGAGCCACACATTCACACACACTTCAGCTGGGTCTGGATTACTGGACCCTGAGACTGGTCCCTCACACACTGAGCCTCACATTCACATACACTTCAGCTGGGTCTGGATCACTGGACCCTGAGACTGGTCCCTCACACACTGAGCCTCACATTCACACACACTTCAGCTGGGTCTGGATCACTAGACCCTGAGACTGGTCCCTCACAAACTGAGCCTCACATTCACACACACTTCAGCTGGGTCTGGATCACTGGACCCTGAGACTGGTCCCTCACACACTGAGCCTCACATTCACACACACATCAGCTGGGTCTGGATCACTGGACCCTGAGGCTGGTCCCTCACACACTGAGCCTCACATTCACACACACTTCAGCTGGGTCTGGATCACTGGACCCTGAGACTGGTCCCTCACACACTGAGCCTCACATTCACACACACTTCAGCTGGGTCTGGATCACTGGATCCTGAGACTGGTCCCTCACATACTGAGCATCACATTCACACACACTTCATCTGGGTCTGGATCACTGGACTCTGAGACTGGTCCCTCACACACTGAGCCTCACATTCACACACACTTCAGCTGGGTCTGGATCACTGGGCCCAGTGACTGGTCCCTCACACACTGAGCCTCACATTCACACACACTTCAGCTGGTTCTGGATCACTGGACCCTGAGACTGGTCCCTCACACACTGAGCATCACATTCACACACACTTCAGCTGGGTCTGGATCACTGGACACTGAGACTGGTTCCTCACACACTGAGCCTCACATTCACACACACTTCAGCTGGGTCTGGATCACTGGACCCTGAGACTGGTCCCTCACACACTGAGCCTCACATTCACACACACTTCAGCTGGGTCTGGATCACTGGGCCCAGAGACTGGTCCCTCACACACTGAGCCTCACATTCACACACACTTCAGCTGGGTCTGGATCACTGGACACTGAGACTGGTTCCTCATACACTGAGCCTCACATTCACACACACTTCAGCTGGGTCTGGATCACTGGACCCTGAGACTGGTCCCTCACACACTGATCCTCACATTCACACACACTTCAGCAGGGTCTTGATCACTGGACCCTGAGGTTGGTCCCTCACACACTGAGCCTCACATTCACACACACATCAGCTGGGTCTGGATCACTGGACCCTGAGGCTGGTCCCGCACACACTGAGCCTCACATTCACACACACTTCAGCTGGGTCTGGATCACTGGAACCTGAGACTGGTCCCTCACACACTGAGCCACACATTCACACACACTTCAGCTGGGTCTGGATCACTGGACCCTGAGACTGGTCCCTCGTACACTGAGCCTCACATTCACACACACTTCAGCTGGGTCTGGATCACTGGACCCTGAGACTGGTCCCTCACACACTGAGCCTCACATTCACACCCACTTCAGCTGGGTCTGGATCACTGGACCCTGAGGCTGGTCCCTCACACACTGAGCCTCACATTCACACACACTTCAGCCGGGTCTGGATCACTGGACCCTGAGACTGGTCCCTCACACACTGAGCCTCACATTCACACCCACGTCAGCTGGGTCTGGATCACTGGACACTGAGACTGGTCCCTCATACACTGAGCCTCACATTCACACACACTTCAGCTGGGTCTGGATCACTGGACCCTGAGACTGGTCCCTCACACACTGAGCCTCACATTCACACACACTTCAGCTGGGTCTGGATCACTGGACCCTGAGACTGGTCCCTCACACACTGAGCCACACATTCACACACACTTCAGCTGGGTCTGGATCACTGGACCCTGAGACTGGTCCCTCACACACTGAGCCTCACATTCACACACACTTCAGCTGGGTCTGGATCACTGGACCTTGAGACTGGTCCCTCACACACTGAGCCTCACATTCACACACACTTCAGCTGGGTCTGGATCACTGGACCCTGAGACTGGTCCCTCACACACTGAGCCTCACATTCACACACACTTCAGCTTGGTCTGGATCACTGGACCCTGAGACTGGTCCCTCACACACTGAGCCTCACATTCACACACACTTCAGCTGGGTCTGGATCACTGGACCCTGAGATTGGTCCCTCACACACTGAGCCTCACATTCACACACACTTCAGCTGGGTCTGGATCACTGGACCCTGAGACTGGTCCCTCACACACTGAGCCTCACATTCACACACACTTCAGCTGGGTCTGGATCACTGGACCCTGAGATTGGTCCCTCACACACTGAGCCTCACATTCACACACACTTCAGCTGGGTCTGGATCACTGGACCCTGAGACTGGTCCCTCACACACTGAGCCTCACATTTACACACACTTCAGCTGGGTCTGGATCACTGGACCCTGAGATTGGTCCCTCACACACTGAGCCTCACATTCACACACACTTCAGCTGGGTCTGGATCACTGGACCCTGAGACTGGCCCTTCACACACTGAACCTCACATTTACACACACTTCAGCTGGGTCTGGATCACTGGATTCTGAGGCTAGTCCCTCACACACTGAGCCACACATTCACACACACTTCAGCTGGGTCTGGATTACTGGACCCTGAGACTGGTCCCTCACACACTGAGTCTCACATTCACACACACTTCAGCTGGGTCTGGATCACTGGACCCTGAGACTGGTCCCTCACACACTGAGCCTCACATTCACACACACTTCAGCTGGGTCTGGATCACTAGACCCTGAGACTGGTCCCTCACAAACTGAGCCTCACATTCACACACACTTCAGCTGGGTATGGATCACTGGACCCTGAGACTGGTCCCTCACACACTGAGCCTCACATTCACACACACATCAGCTGGGTCTGGATCACTGGACCCTGAGGCTGGTCCCTCACACACTGAGCCTCACATTCACACACACTTCAGCTGGGTCTGGATCACTGGATCCTGGGACTGGTCCCTCACATACTGAGCATCACATTCACACACACTTCAGCTGGGTCTGGATCACTGGACCCTGAGACTGGTCCCTCACACACTGAGCCTCACATTCACACACACTTCAGCTGGGTCTGGATCACTGGACCCTGAGACTGGTCCCTCACACACTGAGCCTCACATTCACACACACTTCAGCTGGGTCTGGATCACTGGATCCTGAGACTGGTCCCTCACACACTGAGCCTCACATTCACACACACTTCAGCTGGGTCTGGATCACTGGACACTGAGACTGGTTCCTCATACACTGAGCCTCACATTCACACACACTTCAGCTGGGTCTGGATCACTGGACACTGAGACTGGTTCCTCACACACTGAGCCTCACATTCACACACACTTCAGCTGGGTCTGGATCACTGGACCCTGAGACTGGTCCCTCACATACTGAGCCTCACATTCACACACACTTCAGCTGGGTCTGGATCACTGGACCCTGAGACTGGTCCCTCACAAACTGAGCCTCACATTCACAAACACTTCAGCTGGGTCTGGATCACTGGACCCTGAGACTGGTCCCTCACACACTGAGCCTCACATTCACACACACTTCAGCTGGGTCTGGATCACTGGACCCTGAGACAGGTCCCTCACACACTGAGCCTCACATTTACACGCACTTCAGCTGGGTTTGGATCACTGGACCCTGAGACTGGTCCTCACACACTGAGCCTCACATTCACACACATTTCAGCTGGGTCTGGATCACTGGACCCTAGGCTGGTCCCTAACACACTGAACCTCACATTCACATACACTTCAGCTGGGTCTGGATCACTGGACCCTGAGACTGGTCCCTCACACACTGAGCAACACATTCACACACACTTCAGCTGGGTCTCGATCACTGGACCCTGAGACTGGTCCCTCACACACTGATCCTCACATTCACACACACTTCAGCTGGGTCTGGATCACTGGATCCTGAGACAGGTCCCTCACACACTGAGCCTCACATTTACACACACTTCAGCTGGGTCTGGATCACTGGGCCCAGAGACTGGTCCTCACACACTGAGCCTCACATTCACACACACTTCAGCTGGATCTGGATCACTGGACACTGAGACTGGTTCCTCATACACTGAGCCTCACATTCACACACACTTCAGCTGGGTCTGGATCACTGGACCCTGAGACTGGTCCCTCACACACTGATCCTCACATTCACACACACTTCAGCAGGGTCTTGATCACTGGACCCTGAGGTTGGTCCCTCACACACTGAGCCTCACATTCACACACACTTCAGCTGGGTCTGGATCACTGGACCCTGAGGCTGGTCCCTCACACACTGAGCCTCACATTCACACACACTACAGCTGGGTCTGGATCACTGGACTCTGAGACTGGTCCCTCACACACTGAGCCACACATTCACACACACTTCAGCTGGGTCTGGATCACTGGACCCTGAGACTGGTCCCTCATACACTGAGCCTCACATTCACATACACTTCAGCTGGTTCTGGATCACTGGACCCTGAGACTGGTCCCTCACACACTGAGCATCACATTCACACACACTTCAGCTGGGTCTGGATCACTGGACCCTGAGACTGGTCCCTCACACACTGAGCCTCACATTCACACCCACTTCAGCTGGGTCTGGATCACTGGACCCTGAGGCTGGTCCCTCACACAGTGAGCCTCATCTCACACACACTTCAGCTGGGTCTGGATCACTGGACCCTGAGCCTGGTACCTCACACACTGAGCTTCACATTCACACACACTTCAGCTGGGTCTGGATCACTGGACCCTGAGACTGGTCCCTCACACACTGAGCCTCACATTCACACACACTTCAGCTTGGTCTGGATCACTGGACCCTGAGACTGGTCCCTCACACACTGAGCCTCACATTCACACACACTTCAGCTGGGTCTGGATCACTGGAACCTGAGATTGGTCCCTCACACACTGAGCCTCACATTCACACACACTTCAGCTGGGTCTGGATCACTGCACCCTGAGACTGGTTCCTCACACACTGAGCCTCACATTCACACACACTTCAGCTGGGTCTGGATCACTGGACCCTGAGACTGGTCCCTCACACACTGAGTCTCACATTCACACACACTTCAGCTGGGTCTGGATCACTGGACCCTGAGACTGGTCCCTCACACACTGAGCCTCACATTCACACACACTTCAGCTTGGTCTGGATCACTGGACCCTGAGACTGGTCCCTCACACACTGAGCCTCACATTCACACACACTTCAGCTGGGTCTGGATCACTGGAACCTGAGATTGGTCCCTCACACACTGAGCCTCACATTCACACACACTTCAGCTGGGTCTGGATCACTGGACCCTGAGACTGGTCCCTCACACACTGAGCCTCACATTCACACACACTTCAGCTGGGTCTGGATCACTGGATTCTGAGGCTGGTCCCTCACACACTGAGCCACACATTCACACACACTTCAGCTGGGTCTGGATTACTGGACCCTGAGACTGGTCCCTCACACACTGAGCCTCACATTCACATACACTTCAGCTGGGTCTGGATCACTGGACCCTGAGACTGGTCCCTCACACACTGAGCCTCACATTCACACACACTTCAGCTGGGTCTGGATCACTAGACCCTGAGACTGGTCCCTCACAAACTGAGCCTCACATTCACACACACTTCAGCTGGGTCTGGATCACTGGACCCTGAGACTGGTCCCTCACACACTGAGCCTCACATTCACACACACATCAGCTGGGTCTGGATCACTGGACCCTGAGGCTGGTCCCTCACACACTGAGCCTCACATTCACACACACTTCAGCTGGGTCTGGATCACTGGACCCTGAGACTGGTCCCTCACACACTGAGCCTCACATTCACACACACTTCAGCTGGGTCTGGATCACTGGATCCTGAGACTGGTCCCTCACATACTGAGCATCACATTCACACACACTTCATCTGGGTCTGGATCACTGGACTCTGAGACTGGTCCCTCACACACTGAGCCTCACATTCACACACACTTCAGCTGGGTCTGGATCACTGGGCCCAGTGACTGGTCCCTCACACACTGAGCCTCACATTCACACACACTTCAGCTGGTTCTGGATCACTGGACCCTGAGACTGGTCCCTCACACACTGAGCATCACATTCACACACACTTCAGCTGGGTCTGGATCACTGGACACTGAGACTGGTTCCTCACACACTGAGCCTCACATTCACACACACTTCAGCTGGGTCTGGATCACTGGACCCTGAGACTGGTCCCTCACACACTGAGCCTCACATTCACACACACTTCAGCTGGGTCTGGATCACTGGGCCCAGAGACTGGTCCCTCACACACTGAGCCTCACATTCACACACACTTCAGCTGGGTCTGGATCACTGGACACTGAGACTGGTTCCTCATACACTGAGCCTCACATTCACACACACTTCAGCTGGGTCTGGATCACTGGACCCTGAGACTGGTCCCTCACACACTGATCCTCACATTCACACACACTTCAGCAGGGTCTTGATCACTGGACCCTGAGGTTGGTCCCTCACACACTGAGCCTCACATTCACACACACATCAGCTGGGTCTGGATCACTGGACCCTGAGGCTGGTCCCGCACACACTGAGCCTCACATTCACACACACTTCAGCTGGGTCTGGATCACTGGAACCTGAGACTGGTCCCTCACACACTGAGCCACACATTCACACACACTTCAGCTGGGTCTGGATCACTGGACCCTGAGACTGGTCCCTCGTACACTGAGCCTCACATTCACACACACTTCAGCTGGGTCTGGATCACTGGACCCTGAGACTGGTCCCTCACACACTGAGCCTCACATTCACACCCACTTCAGCTGGGTCTGGATCACTGGACCCTGAGGCTGGTCCCTCACACACTGAGCCTCACATTCACACACACTTCAGCCGGGTCTGGATCACTGGACCCTGAGACTGGTCCCTCACACACTGAGCCTCACATTCACACCCACGTCAGCTGGGTCTGGATCACTGGACACTGAGACTGGTCCCTCATACACTGAGCCTCACATTCACACACACTTCAGCTGGGTCTGGATCACTGGACCCTGAGACTGGTCCCTCACACACTGAGCCTCACATTCACACACACTTCAGCTGGGTCTGGATCACTGGACCCTGAGACTGGTCCCTCACACACTGAGCCACACATTCACACACACTTCAGCTGGGTCTGGATCACTGGACCCTGAGACTGGTCCCTCACACACTGAGCCTCACATTCACACACACTTCAGCTGGGTCTGGATCACTGGACCTTGAGACTGGTCCCTCACACACTGAGCCTCACATTCACACACACTTCAGCTGGGTCTGGATCACTGGACCCTGAGACTGGTCCCTCACACACTGAGCCTCACATTCACACACACTTCAGCTTGGTCTGGATCACTGGACCCTGAGACTGGTCCCTCACACACTGAGCCTCACATTCACACACACTTCAGCTGGGTCTGGATCACTGGACCCTGAGATTGGTCCCTCACACACTGAGCCTCACATTCACACACACTTCAGCTGGGTCTGGATCACTGGACCCTGAGACTGGTCCCTCACACACTGAGCCTCACATTCACACACACTTCAGCTGGGTCTGGATCACTGGATTCTGAGGCTGGTTCCTCACACACTGAGCCACACATTCACACACACTTCAACTGGGTCTGGATTACTGGACCCTGAGACTGGTCCCTCACACACTGAGCCTCACATTCACATACACTTCAGCTGGGTCTGGATCACTGGACCCTGAGACTGGTCCCTCACACACTGAGCCTCACATTCACACACACTTCAGCTGGGTCTGGATCACTAGACCCTGAGACTGGTCCCTCACAAACTGAGCCTCACATTCACACACACTTCAGCTGGGTCTGGATCACTGGACCCTGAGACTGGTCCCTCACACACTGAGCCTCACATTCACACACACATCAGCTGGGTCTGGATCACTGGACCCTGAGGCTGGTCCCTCACACACTGAGCCTCACATTCACACACACTTCAGCTGGGTCTGGATCACTGGACCCTGAGACTGGTCCCTCACACACTGAGCCTCACATTCACACACACTTCAGCTGGGTCTGGATCACTGGATCCTGAGACTGGTCCCTCACATACTGAGCATCACATTCACACACACTTCATCTGGGTCTGGATCACTGGACGCTGAGACTGGTCCCTCACACACTGAGCCTCACATTCACACACACTTCAGCTGGGTCTGGATCACTGGGCCCAGAGACTGGTCCCTCACACACTGAGCCTCACATTCACACACACTTCAGCTGGTTCTGGATCACTGGACCCTGAGACTGGTCCCTCACACACTGAGCATCACATTCACACACACTTCAGCTGGGTCTGGATCACTGGACACTGAGACTGGTTCCTCACACACTGAGCCTCACATTCACACACACTTCAGCTGGGTCTGGATCACTGGATCCTGAGACTGGTCCCTCACACACTGAGCCTCACATTCACATACACTTCAGCTGGGTCTGGATCACTGGACCCTGAGGCTGGTCCCTCACACACTTAGCCACACATTCACACACACTTCAGCTGGGTCTGGATTACTGGACCCTGAGACTGGTCCCTCACACACTGAGCCTCACATTCACACACACATCAGCTGGGTCTGGATCACTGGACCCTGAGGCTGGTCCCTCACACACTGAGCCTCACATTCACACACACTTCAGCTGGGTCTGGATCACTGGACCCTGAGACTGGTCCCTCACACACTGAGCCTCACATTCACACACACTTCAGCTGGGTCTGGATCACTGGATCCTGAGACTGGTCCCTCACATACTGAGCATCACATTCACACACACTTCATCTGGGTCTGGATCACTGGACCCTGAGACTGGTCCCTCACACACTGAGCCTCACATTCACACACACTTCAGCTGGGTCTGGATCACTGGGCCCAGAGACTGGTCCCTCACACACGGAGCCTCACATTCACACACACTTCAGCTGGTTCTGGATCACTGGACCCTGGGACTGGTCCCTCACACACTGAGCATCACATTCACACACACTTCAGCTGGGTCTGGATCACTGGACACTGAGACTGGTTCCTCACACACTGAGCCTCACATTCACACACACTTCAGCTGGGTCTGGATCACTGGACCCTGAGACTGGTCCCTCACATACTGAGCCTCACATTCACACACACTTCAGCCGGGTCTGGATCACTGGACCCTGAGACTGGTCCCTCACACACTGAGCCTCACATTCACACCCACGTCAGCTGGGTCTGGATCACTGGACACTGAGACTGGTTCCTCACACACTGAGCCTCACATTCACACACACTTCAGCTGGGTCTGGATCACTGGACCCTGAGACTGGTCCCTCACATACTGAGCCTCACATTCACACACACTTCAGCTGGGTCTGGATCACTGGACCCTGAGACTGGTCCCTCACACACTGATCCTCACATTCACACACACTTCAGCTGGGCCTGGATCACTGGACCCTGAGACTGGTCCCTCACACACTGAGCCTCACATTCACACACACTTCAGCTGGGTCTGGATCACTGGACCTTGAGACTGGTCCCTCACACACTGAGCCTCACATTCACACACACTTCAGCTGGGTCTGGATCACTGGAACCTGAGACTGGTCCCTCACACACAGAGCCTCACATTCACACACACTTCAGCTGGGTCTGGATCACTGGATCCTGAGACTGGTCCCTCACACACTGAGCCTCACATTCACACACACTTCAGCTGGGTCTGGATCACTGGTCCCTGAGGCTGGTCCCTCACACACTGAGCCTCACATTCACACACACTTCAGCTGGGTCTGGATCACTGGACCCTGAGACTGGTCCCTCACACACTGAGCCTCACATTCACACACACTTCAGCTGGGTCTGGATCACTGGACCCTGAGACTGGTCCCTCACACACTGAGCCACACATTCACACACACTTCAGCTGGGTCTGGATCACTGGACCCTGAGACTGGTCCCTCACACACTGAGCCTCACATTCACACACACTTCAGCTGGGTCTGGATCACTGGACCCTGAGACAGGTCCCTCACACACTGAGCCTCACATTTACACACACTTCAGCTGGGTCTGGATCACTGGACCCTGAGACTGGTCCTCACACACTGAGCCTCACATTCACACACACTTCAGCTGGGTCTGGATCACTGGACCCTAGGCTGGTCCCTAACACACTGAACCTCACATTCACACACACTTCAGCTGGGTCTGGATCACTGGACCCTGAGACTGGTCCCTCACACACTGAGCCACACATTCACACACACTTCAGCTGGGTCTGGATCACTGGACCCTGAGACTGGTCCCTCACACACTGATCCTCACATTCACACACACTTCAGCTGGGTCTGGATCACTGGATCCTGAGACAGGTCCCTCACACACTGAGCCTCACATTTACACACACTTCAGCTGGGTCTGGATCACTGGGCCCAGAGACTGGTCCTCACACACTGAGCCTCACATTCACACACACTTCAGCTGGATCTGGATCACTGGACACTGAGACTGGTTCCTCATACACTGAGCCTCACATTCACACACACTTCAGCTGGGTCTGGATCACTGGACCCTGAGACTGGTCCCTCACACACTGATCCTCACATTCACACAAACTTCAGCAGGGTCTTGATCACTGGACCCTGAGGTTGGTCCCTGACACACTGAGCCTCACATTCACACACACTTCAGCTGGGTCTGGATCACTGGACCCTGAGGCTGGTCCCTCACACACTGAGCCTCACATTCACACACACTACAGCTGGGTCTGGATCACTGGACCCTGAGACTGGTCCCTCACACACTGAGCCACACATTCACACACACTTCAGCTGGGTCTGGATCACTGGACCCTGAGACTGGTCCCTCATATACTGAGCCTCACATTCACACACACTTCAGCTGGTTCTGGATCACTGGACCCTGAGACTGGTCCCTCACACACTGAGCCTCACATTCACACACACTTCAGCTGGGTCTGGATCACTGGACCCTGAGACTGGTCCCTCACACACTGAGCCTCACATTCACACACACTTCAGCTTGGTCTGGATCACTGGACCCTGAGACTGGTCCCTCACACACTGAGCCTCACATTCACACACACTTCAGCTGGGTCTGGATCACTGGACCCTGAGACTGGTCCCTCACACACTGAGCCTCACATTCACACCCACTTCAGCTGGGTCTGGATCACTGGACCCTGAGGCTGGTCCCTCACACAGTGAGCCTCATATCACACACACTTCAGCTGGGTCTGGATCACTGGACCCTGAGCCTGGTACCTCACACACTGAGCTTCACATTCACACACACTTCAGCTGGGTCTGGATCACTGGACCCTGAGACTGGTCCCTCACACACTGAGCCTCACATTCACACACACTTCAGCTGGGTCTGGATCACTGCACCCTGAGACTGGTTCCTCACACACTGAGCCTCACATTCACACACACTTCAGCTGGGTCTGGATCACTGGACCCTGAGACTGGTCCCTCACACACTGAGCCTCACATTCACACACACTTCAGCTGGGTCTGGATCACTGGATTCTGAGGCTGGTCCCTCACACACTGAGCCACACATTCACACACACTTCAGCTGGGTCTGGATCACTGGACCCTGAGACTGGTCCCTCACACACTGAGCCTCACATTCACACACACTTCAGCTGGGTCTGGATCACTAGACCCTGAGACTGGTCCCTCACAAACTGAGCCTCACATTCACACACACTTCAGCTGGGTCTGGATCACTGGACCCTGAGACTGGTCCCTCACACACTGAGCCTCACATTCACACACACTTCAGCTGGGTCTGGATCACTGGACCCTGAGACTGGTCCCTCACACACTGAGCCTCACATTCACACACACTTCAGCTGGGTCTGGATCACTGGGCCCAGAGACTGGTCCCTCACACACTGAGCCTCACATTCACACACACTTCAGCTGGGTCTGGATCACTGGACCCTGAGACTGGTCCCTTTTACACTGAGCCTCACATTCACACCCACTTCAGCTGCGTCTGGATCACTGGACCCTGAGACTGGTCCCTCACACACTGAACCTCACATTCACACACACTTCAGCTGGGTCTGGATCACTGGACCCTGAGACTGGTCCCTCACACACTGATACACACATTCACACACACTTCAGCCGGGTCTGGATCACTGGACCCTGAGACAGGTCCCTCACACACTGAGTCTCACATTTACACACACTTCAGCTGGTCTGGATCACTGGACCCTGAGACTGGTCCTCACACACTGAGCCTCACATTCACACACACTTCAGCTGGGTCTGGATCACTGGACCCTAGGCTGGTCCCGAACACACTGAACCTCTATTCACACACACTTCAGCTGGGTCTGGATCACTGGACCCTGAGACTGGTCCCTCACACACTGAGCCTCACATTCACACACACTTCAGCTGGGTCTGGATCACTGGACCCTGAGGCTGGTCCCTCACACACTGAGCCTCACATTCACACACACTTCAGCTGGGTCTGGATCACTGGACCTTGCGACTGGTCCCTCACACACTGAGCCTCACATTCACACACACTTCAGCTGGGTCTGGATCACTGGACCCTGAGACTGGTCCCTCACACACTGATACACACATTCACACACACTTCAGCCGGGTCTGGATCACTGGACCCTGAGACTGGTCCCTCACACACAGAGCCTCACATTCACACACACTTCAGCTGGGTCTGGATCACTGGATCCTGAGACTGGTCCCTCACACACTGAGCCTCACATTCACACACACTTCAGCTGGGTCTGGATCACTGGACCCTGAGGCTGGTCCCTCACACACTGAGTCTCACATTTACACACACATCAGCTGGGTCTGGATCACTGGACCCTGAGACTGGTCCCTCACACACTGAGCCACACATTCACACACACTTCAGCTGGGTCTGGATCACTGGACCCTGAGACTGGTCCCTCACACACTGAGCCTCACATTCACACACACTTCAGCTGGGTCTGGATCACTGGACCCTGAGACAGGTCCCTCACACACTGAGTCTCACATTTACACACACTTCAGCTGGTCTGGATCACTGGACCCTGAGACTGGTCCTCACACACTGAGCCTCACATTCACACACACTTCAGCTGGGTCTGGATCACTGGACCCTAGGCTGGTCCCGAACACACTGAACCTCTATTCACACACACTTCAGCTGGGTCTGGATCACTGGACCCTGAGACTGGTCCCTCACACACTGAGCCACACATTCACACACACTTCAGCTGGGTCTGGATCACTGGACCCTGAGACTGGTCCCTCACACACTGATCCTCACATTCACACACACTTCAGCTGGGTCTGGATCACTGGATCCTGAGACAGGTCCCTCACACACTGAGCCTCACATTTACACACACTTCAGCTGGGTCTGGATCACTGGGCCCAGAGACTGGTCCTCACACACTGAGCCTCACATTCACACACACTTCAGCTGCATCTGGATCACTGGACACTGAGACTGGTTCCTCATGCACTGAGCCTCACATTCACACACACTTCAGCTGGGTCTGGATCACTGGACCCTGAGACTGGTCCCTCACACACTGATCCTCACATTCACACACACTTCAGCAGGGTCTTGATCAATGGACCCTGAGGCTGGTCCCTCACACACTGAGCCTCACATTCACACACACTACAGCTGTGTCTGGATCACTGGACCCTGAGACTGGTCCCTCACACACTGAGCCACACATTCACACACACTTCAGCTGGGTCTGGATCACTGGACCCTGAGACTGGTCCCTCATACACTGAGCCTCACATTCACACACACTTCAGCTGGGTCTGGATCACTGGACCCTGAGACTGGTCCCTCACACACTGAGCCTCACATTCACACACACTTCAGCTGGGTCTGGATCACTGGACCCTGGGACTGGTCCCTCACACACTGAGCCACACATTCACACACACTTCAGCTGGGTCTGGATCACTGGACCCTGAGACTGGTCCCTCATACACTGAGCCTCACATTCACACACACTTCAGCTGGGTCTGGATCACTGGACCCTGAGACTGGTCCCTCACACACTGAGCCTCACATTCACACACACTTCAGCTGGGTCTGGATCACTGGACCCTGAGACTGGTCCCTCACACACTGAGCCACACATTCACACACACTTCAGCTGGGTCTGGATCACTGGACCCTGAGACTGGTCCCTCACACACTGAGCCTCACATTCACACACACTTCAGCTGGGTCTGGATCACTGGACCCTGAGACAGGTCCCTCACACACTGAGCCTCACATTTACACACACTTCAGCTGGGTCTGGATCACTGGACCCTGAGACTGGTCCTCACACACTGAGCCTCACATTCACACACACTTCAGCTGGGTCTGGATCACTGGACCCTAGGCTGGTCCCTAACACACTGAACCTCACATTCACACACACTTCAGCTGGGTCTGGATCACTGGACCCTGAGACTGGTCCCTCACACACTGAGCCACACATTCACACACACTTCAGCTGGGTCTGGATCACTGGACCCTGAGACTGGTCCCTCACACACTGATCCTCACATTCACACACACTTCAGCTGGGTCTGGATCACTGGATCCTGAGACAGGTCCCTCACACACTGAGCCTCACATTTACACACACTTCAGCTGGGTCTGGATCACTGGGCCCAGAGACTGGTCCTCACACACTGAGCCTCACATTCACACACACTTCAGCTGGATCTGGATCACTGGACACTGAGACTGGTTCCTCATACACTGAGCCTCACATTCACACACACTTCAGCTGGGTCTGGATCACTGGACCCTGAGACTGGTCCCTCACACACTGATCCTCACATTCACACAAACTTCAGCAGGGTCTTGATCACTGGACCCTGAGGTTGGTCCCTCACACACTGAGCCTCACATTCACACACACTTCAGCTGGGTCTGGATCACTGGACCCTGAGGCTGGTCCCTCACACACTGAGCCTCACATTCACACACACTACAGCTGGGTCTGGATCACTGGACCCTGAGACTGGTCCCTCACACACTGAGCCACACATTCACACACACTTCAGCTGGGTCTGGATCACTGGACCCTGAGACTGGTCCCTCATATACTGAGCCTCACATTCACACACACTTCAGCTGGTTCTGGATCACTGGACCCTGAGACTGGTCCCTCACACACTGAGCCTCACATTCACACACACTTCAGCTGGGTCTGGATCACTGGACCCTGAGACTGGTCCCTCACACACTGAGCCTCACATTCACACACACTTCAGCTTGGTCTGGATCACTGGACCCTGAGACTGGTCCCTCACACACTGAGCCTCACATTCACACACACTTCAGCTGGGTCTGGATCACTGGACCCTGAGACTGGTCCCTCACACACTGAGCCTCACATTCACACCCACTTCAGCTGGGTCTGGATCACTGGACCCTGAGGCTGGTCCCTCACACAGTGAGCCTCATATCACACACACTTCAGCTGGGTCTGGATCACTGGACCCTGAGCCTGGTACCTCACACACTGAGCTTCACATTCACACACACTTCAGCTGGGTCTGGATCACTGGACCCTGAGACTGGTCCCTCACACACTGAGCCTCACATTCACACACACTTCAGCTGGGTCTGGATCACTGCACCCTGAGACTGGTTCCTCACACACTGAGCCTCACATTCACACACACTTCAGCTGGGTCTGGATCACTGGACCCTGAGACTGGTCCCTCACACACTGAGCCTCACATTCACACACACTTCAGCTGGGTCTGGATCACTGGATTCTGAGGCTGGTCCCTCACACACTGAGCCACACATTCACACACACTTCAGCTGGGTCTGGATCACTGGACCCTGAGACTGGTCCCTCACACACTGAGCCTCACATTCACACACACTTCAGCTGGGTCTGGATCACTAGACCCTGAGACTGGTCCCTCACAAACTGAGCCTCACATTCACACACACTTCAGCTGGGTCTGGATCACTGGACCCTGAGACTGGTCCCTCACACACTGAGCCTCACATTCACACACACTTCAGCTGGGTCTGGATCACTGGACCCTGAGACTGGTCCCTCACACACTGAGCCTCACATTCACACTCACTTCAGCTGGGTCTGGATCACTGGGCCCAGAGACTGGTCCCTCACACACTGAGCCTCACATTCACACACACTTCAGCTGGGTCTGGATCACTGGACCCTGAGACTGGTCCCTTTTACACTGAGCCTCACATTCACACCCACTTCAGCTGCGTCTGGATCACTGGACCCTGAGACTGGTCCCTCACACACTGAACCTCACATTCACACACACTTCAGCTGGGTCTGGATCACTGGACCCTGAGACTGGTCCCTCACACACTGATACACACATTCACACACACTTCAGCCGGGTCTGGATCACTGGACCCTGAGACTGGTCCCTCACACACAGAGCCTCACATTCACACACACTTCAGCTGGGTCTGGATCACTGGATCCTGAGACTGGTCCCTCACACACTGAGCCTCACATTCACACACACTTCAGCTGGGTCTGGATCACTGGACCCTGAGGCTGGTCCCTCACACACTGAGCCTCACATTCACACACACTTCAGCTGGGTCTGGATCACTGGACCCTGAGACTGGTCCCTCACACACTGAGCCTCACATTCACACACACTTCAGCTGGGTCTGGATCACTGGACCCTGAGACTGGTCCTTCACACACTGAGCCTCACATTCACACACACATCAGCTGGGTCTGGATCACTGGACCCTGAGACTGGTCCCTCACACACTGAGCCACACATTCACACACACTTCAGCTGGGTCTGGATCACTGGACCCTGAGACTGGTCCCTCACACACTGAGCCTCACATTCACACACACTTCAGCTGGGTCTGGATCACTGGACCCTGAGACAGGTCCCTCACACACTGAGTCTCACATTTACACACACTTCAGCTGGTCTGGATCACTGGACCCTGAGACTGGTCCTCACACACTGAGCCTCACATTCACACACACTTCAGCTGGGTCTGGATCACTGGACCCTAGGCTGGTTCCGAACACACTGAACCTCTATTCACACACACTTCAGCTGGGTCTGGATCACTGGACCCTGAGACTGGTCCCTCACACACTGAGCCACACATTCACACACACTTCAGCTGGGTCTGGATCACTGGACCCTGAGACTGGTCCCTCACACACTGATCCTCACATTCACACACACTTCAGCTGGGTCTGGATCACTGGATCCTGAGACAGGTCCCTCACACACTGAGCCTCACATTTACACACACTTCAGCTGGGTCTGGATCACTGGGCCCAGAGACTGGTCCTCACACACTGAGCCTCACATTCACACACACTTCAGCTGGATCTGGATCACTGGACACTGAGACTGGTTCCTCATACACTGAGCCTCACATTCACACACACTTCAGCTGGGTCTGGATCACTGGACCCTGAGACTGGTCCCTCACACACTGATCCTCACATTCACACACACTTCAGCAGGGTCTTGATCAATGGACCCTGAGGCTGGTCCCTCACACACTGAGCCTCACATTCACACACACTACAGCTGGGTCTGGATCACTGGACCCTGAGACTGGTCCCTCACACACTGAGCCACACATTCACACACACTTCAGCTGGGTCTGGATCACTGGACCCTGAGACTGGTCCCTCATACACTGAGCCTCACATTCACACACACTTCAGCTGGGTCTGGATCACTGGACCCTGAGACTGGTCCCTCACACACTGAGCCTCACATTCACACACACTTCAGCTGGGTCTGGATCACTGGACCCTGAGGCTGGTCCCTCACACACTGAGCCTCACATTCACACACACTTCAGCTGGGTCTGGATCACTGGACCTTGCGACTGGTCCCTCACACACTGAGCCTCACATTCACACACACTTCAGCTGGGTCTGGATCACTGGACCCTGAGACTGGTCCCTCACACACTGATACACACATTCACACACACTTCAGCCGGGTCTGGATCACTGGACCCTGAGACTGGTCCCTCACACACAGAGCCTCACATTCACACACACTTCAGCTGGGTCTGGATCACTGGATCCTGAGACTGGTCCCTCACACACTGAGCCTCACATTCACACACACTTCAGCTGGGTCTGGATCACTGGACCCTGAGGCTGGTCCCTCACACACTGAGCCTCACATTCACACACACTTCAGCTGGGTCTGGATCACTGGACCCTGAGACTGGTCCCTCACACACTGAGCCTCACATTCACACACACTTCAGCTGGGTCTGGATCACTGGACCCTGAGACTGGTCCTTCACACACTGAGCCTCACATTCACACACACATCAGCTGGGTCTGGATCACTGGACCCTGAGACTGGTCCCTCACACACTGAGCCACACATTCACACACACTTCAGCTGGGTCTGGATCACTGGACCCTGAGACTGGTCCCTCACACACTGAGCCTCACATTCACACACACTTCAGCTGGGTCTGGATCACTGGACCCTGAGACAGGTCCCTCACACACTGAGTCTCACATTTACACACACTTCAGCTGGTCTGGATCACTGGACCCTGAGACTGGTCCTCACACACTGAGCCTCACATTCACACACACTTCAGCTGGGTCTGGATCACTGGACCCTAGGCTGGTCCCGAACACACTGAACCTCTATTCACACACACTTCTGCTGGGTCTGGATCACTGGACCCTGAGACTGGTCCCTCACACACTGAGCCACACATTCACACACACTTCAGCTGGGTCTGGATCACTGGACCCTGAGACTGGTCCCTCACACACTGATCCTCACATTCACACACACTTCAGCTGGGTCTGGATCACTGGATCCTGAGACAGGTCCCTCACACACTGAGCCTCACATTTACACACACTTCAGCTGGGTCTGGATCACTGGGCCCAGAGACTGGTCCTCACACACTGAGCCTCACATTCACACACACTTCAGCTGGATCTGGATCACTGGACACTGAGACTGGTTCCTCATGCACTGAGCCTCACATTCACACACACTTCAGCTGGGTCTGGATCACTGGACCCTGAGACTGGTCCCTCACACACTGATCCTCACATTCACACACACTTCAGCAGGGTCTTGATCAATGGACCCTGAGGCTGGTCCCTCACACACTGAGCCTCACATTCACACACACTACAGCTGTGTCTGGATCACTGGACCCTGAGACTGGTCCCTCACACACTGAGCCACACATTCACACACACTTCAGCTGGGTCTGGATCACTGGACCCTGAGACTGGTCCCTCATACACTGAGCCTCACATTCACACACACTTCAGCTGGGTCTGGATCACTGGACCCTGAGACTGGTCCCTCACACACTGAGCCTCACATTCACACACACTTCAGCTGGGTCTGGATCACTGGACCCTGAGACTGGTCCCTCACACACTGAGCCACACATTCACACACACTTCAGCTGGGTCTGGATCACTGGACCCTGAGACTGGTCCCTCATACACTGAGCCTCACATTCACACACACTTCAGCTGGGTCTGGATCACTGGACACTGAGACTGGTTCCTCACACATTGAGCCTCACATTCACACACACTTCAGCTGGGTCTGGATCACTGGACCCTGAGACTGGTCCCTCACACACTGAGCCTCACATTCACACACACTTCAGCTGGGTCTGGATCACTGGACCCTGAGACTGGTCCCTCACACACTGAGCCTCACATTCACACACACTTCAGCTGGGTCTGGATCACTGGACCTTGAGACTGGTCCCTCACACACTGAGCCTCACATTCACACAGACTTCAGCTGGGTCTGGATCACTGGACCCTGAGACTGGTCCCTCACACACAGAGCCTCACATTCACACACACTTCAGCTGGGTCTGGATCACTGGATCCTGAGACTGGTCCCTCACACACTGAACCTCACATTCACACACACTTCAGCTGGGTCTGGATCACTGGACCCTGAGGCTGGTCCCTCACACACTGAGCCTCACATTCACACACACTTCAGATGGGTCAGGATCACTGGACCCTGCGACTGGTCCCTCACACACTGAGCCTCACATTCACACACACTTCAGCTGGGTCTGGATCACTGGACCCTGAGACTGGTCCCTCACACACTGAGCCTCACATTCACACACACTTCAGCTGGGTCTGGATCACTGGACCCTGAGACTGGTCCCTCACACACTGAGCCTCACATTCACACACACTTCAGCTGGGTCTGTATCACTGGACCCTGAGACTGGTCCCTCACACACTGAGCCTCACATTCACACACACTTCAGCTGGGTCTGGATCACTGGACCCTGAGACTGGTCCCTCACACACTGAGCCTCACATTCACACACACTTCAGCTGGGTCTGGATCACTGGACCCTGAGACTGGTCCCTCACACACTGAGCCACACATTCACACACACTTCAGCTGGGTCTGGATCACTGGACCCTGAGACTGGTCCCTCACACACTTAGCCTCACATTCACACACACTTCAGCTGGGTCTGGATCACTGGACCCTGAGACAGGTCCCTCACACACTGAGCCTCACATTTACACACACTTCAGCTGGGTCTGGATCACTGGACCCTGAGACTGGTCCCTCACACACTGAGCCACACATTCACACACACTTCAGCTGGGTCTGGATCACTGGACCCTGAGACTGGTCCCTCATACACTGAGCCTCACATTCACACACACTTCAGCTGGGTCTGGATCACTGGACACTGAGACTGGTTCCTCACACAGTGAGCCTCACATTCACACACACTTCAGCTGGGTCTGGATCACTGGACCCTGAGACTGGTCCCTCACATACTGAGCCTCACATTCACACACACTTCAGCTGGGTCTGGATCACTGGACCCTGAGACTGGTCCCTCACACACTGAGCCTCACATTCACACACACTTCAGCTGGGTCTGGATCACTGGACCCTGAGACTGGTCCCTCACACACTGAGCCTCACATTCACACACACTTCAGCTGGGTCTGGATCACTGGACCTTGAGACTGGTCCCTCACACACTGAGCCTCACATTCACGCAGACTTCAGCTGGGTCTGGATCACTGGACCCTGAGACTGGTCCCTCACACACTGAGCCACACATTCACACACACTTCAGCTGGGTCTGGATCACTGGACCCTGAGACTGGTCCCTCACACACTGAGCCTCACATTCACACACACTTCAGCTGGGTCTGGATCACTGGACCCTGAGACAGGTCCCTCACACACTGAGCCTCACATTTACACACACTTCAGCTGGGTCTGGATCACTGGACCCTGAGACTGGTCCTCACACTCTGAGCCTCACATTCACACACACTTCAGCTGGGTCTGGATCACTGGACCCTAGGCTGGTCCCTAACACACTGAACCTCACATTCACACACACTTCAGCTGGGTCTGGATCACTGGACCCTAAGACTGGTCCCTCACACACTGAGCCACACATTCACACACACTTCAGCTGGGTCTGGATCACTGGACCCTGAGACTGGTCCCTCACACACTGATCGTCACATTCACACACACTTCAGCTGGGTCTGGATCACTGGATCCTGAGACAGGTCCCTCACACACTGAGCCTCACATTTACACACACTTCAGCTGGGTCTGGATCACTGGGCCCAGAGACTGGTCCTCACACACTGAGCCTCACATTCACACACACTTCAGCTGGATCTGGATCACTGGACACTGAGACTGGTTCCTCATACACTGAGCCTCACATTCACACACACTTCAGCTGGGTCTGGATCACTGGACCCTGAGACTGGTCCCTCACACACTGATCCTCACATTCACACAAACTTCAGCTGGGCCTTGATCACTGGACCCTGAGGTTGGTCCCTCACACACTGAGCCTCACATTCACACACACTTCAGCTGGGTCTGGATCACTGGACCCTGAGGCTGGTCCCTCACACACTGAGCCTCACATTCACACACACTACAGCTGGGTCTGGATCACTGGACCCTGAGACTGGTCCCTCACACACTGAGCCACACATTCACACACACCTCAGCTGGGTCTGGATCACTGGACCCTGAGACTGGTCCCTCATACACTGAGCCTCACATTCACACACACTTCAGCTGGTTCTGGATCACTGGACCCTGAGACTGGTCCCTCACACACTGAGCCTCACATTCACACACACTTCAGCTGGGTCTGGATCACTGGACCCTGAGACTGGTCCCTCACACACTGAGCCTCACATTCACACACACTTCAGCTTGGTCTGGATCACTGGACCCTGAGACTGGTCCCTCACACACTGAGCCTCACATTCACACACACTTCAGCTGGGTCTGGATCACTGGACCCTGAGACTGGTCCCTCACACACTGAGCCTCACATTCACACCCACTTCAGCTGGGTCTGGATCACTGGACCCTGAGGCTGGTCCCTCACACAGTGAGCCTCATATCACACACACTTCAGCTGGGTCTGGATCACTGGACCCTGAGCCTGGTACCTCACACACTGAGCTTCACATTCACACACACTTCAGCTGGGTCTGGATCACTGGACCCTGAGACTGGTCCCTCACACACTGAGCCTCACATTCACACACACTTCAGCTGGGTCTGGATCACTGCACCCTGAGACTGGTTCCTCACACACTGAGCCTCACATTCACACACACTTCAGCTGGGTCTGGATCACTGGACCCTGAGACTGGTCCCTCACACACTGAGCCTCACATTCACACACACTTCAGCTGGGTCTGGATCACTGGATTCTGAGGCTGGTCCCTCACACACTGAGCCACACATTCACACACACTTCAGCTGGGTCTGGTTTACTGGATCCTGAGATTGGTCCCTCACACACTGAGCCTCACATTCACACACACTTCAGCTGGGTCTGGATCACTGGACCCTGAGGCTGGTCCCTCACACACTGAGCCTCACATTCACACACACTTCAGCTGGGTCTGGATCACTGGACCCTGAGACTGGTCCCTCACACACTGAGCCTCACATTCACACACACTTCAGCTGGGTCTGGATCACTGGACCCTGAGACTGGTCCCTCACACACTGAGCCACACATTCACACACACTTCAGCTGGGTCTGGATCACTGGACCCTGAGACTGCTCCCTCAAACACTGAGCCTCACATTCACACACACTTCAGCTGGGTCTAGATCACTGGACCCTGAGACAGGTCCCTCACACACTGAGTGTCACATTTACACACACTTCAGCTGGGTCTGGATCACTGGACCCTGAGACTGGTCCTCACACACTGAGCCTCACATTCACACACACTTCAGCTGGGTCTGGATCACTGGACCCTAGGCTGGTCCCGAACACACTGAACCTCTATTCACACACACTTCAGCTGGGTCTGGATCACTGGACCCTGAGACTGGTCCCTCACACACTGAGCCACACATTCACACACACTTCAGCTGGGTCTGGATCACTGGACCCTGAGACTGGTCCCTCACACACTGATCCTCACATTCACACACACTTCAGCTGGGTCTGGATCACTGGATCCTGAGACAGGTCCCTCACACACTGAGCCTCACATTTACACACACTTCAGCTGGGTCTGGATCACTGGGCCCAGAGACTGGTCCTCACACACTGAGCCTCACATTCACACACACTTCAGCTGGATCTGGATCACTGGACACTGAGACTGGTTCCTCATACACTGAGCCTCACATTCACACACACTTCAGCTGGGTCTGGATCACTGGACCCTGAGACTGGTCCCTCACACAATGAGCCTCATCTCACACACACTTCAGCAGGGTCTTGATCACTGGACCCTGAGGCTGGTCCCTCACACACTGAGCCTCACATTCACACACACTACAGCTGGGTCTGGATCACTGGACCCTGAGACTGGTCCCTCACACACTGAGCCACACATTCACACACACTTCAGCTGGGTCTGGATCACTGGACCCTGAGACTGGTCCCTCATACACTGAGCCTCACATTCACACACACTTCAGCTGGGTCTGGTTCACTGGACCCTGAGACTGGTCCCTCACATACTGAGCCTCACATTCACACACACTTCAGCTGGGTCTGGATCACTGGACCCTGAGACTGGTCCCTCACACACTGAGCCTCACATTCACACACACTTCAGCTGGGTCTGGATCACTGGACCCTGAGACTGGTCCCTCACACACTGAGCCACACATTCACACACACTTCAGCTGGGTCTGGATCACTGGACCCTGAGACTGGTCCCTCATACACTGAGCCTCACATTCACACACACTTCAGCTGGGTCTGGATCACTGGACACTGAGACTGGTTCCTCACACAGTGAGCCTCACATTCACACACACTTCAGCTGGGTCTGGATCACTGGACCCTGAGACTGGTCCCTCACATACTGAGCCTCACATTCACACACACTTCAGCTGGGTCTGGATCACTGGACCCTGAGACTGGTCCCTCACACACTGAGCCTCACATTCACACACACTTCAGCTGGGTCTGGATCACTGGACCCTGAGACTGGTCCCTCACACACTGAGCCTCACATTCACACACACTTCAGCTGGGTCTGGATCACTGGACCTTGAGACTGGTCCCTCACACACTGAGCCTCACATTCACACAGACTTCAGCTGGGTCTGGATCACTGGACCCTGAGACTGGTCCCTCACACACAGAGCCTCACATTCACACACACTTCAGCTGGGTCTGGATCACTGGATCCTGAGACTGGTCCCTCACACACTGAACCTCACATTCACACACACTTCAGCTGGGTCTGGATCACTGGACCCTGAGGCTGGTCCCTCACACACTGAGCCTCACATTCACACACACTTCAGCTGGGTCTGGATCACTGGACCCTGCGACTGGTCCCTCACACACTGAGCCTCACATTCACACACACTTCAGCTGGGTCTGGATCACTCGACCCTGAGACTGGTCCCTCACACACTGAGCCTCACATTCACACACACTTCAGCTGGGTCTGGATCACTGGACCCTGAGACTGGTCCCTCACACACTGAGCCTCACATTCACACACACTTCAGCTGGGTCTGGATCACTGGACCCTGAGACTGGTCCCTCACACACTGAGCCACACATTCACACACACTTCAGCTGGGTCTGGATCACTGGACCCTGAGACTGGTCCCTCACACACTGAGCCTCACATTCACACACACTTCAGCTGGGTCTGGATCACTGGACCCTGAGACTGGTCCCTCACACACTGAGCCTCACATTCACACACACTTCAGCTGGGTCTGGATCACTGGACACTGAGACTGGTTCCTCACACAGTGAGCCTCACATTCACACACACTTCAGCTGGGTCTGGATCACTGGACCCTGAGACTGGTCCCTCACATACTGAGCCTCACATTCACACACACTTCAGCTGGGTCTGGATCACTGGACCCTGAGACTGGTCCCTCACACACTGAGCCTCACATTCACACACACTTCAGCTGGGTCTGGATCACTGGACCCTGAGACTGGTCCCTCACACACTGAGCCTCACATTCACACACACTTCAGCTGGGTCTGGATCACTGGACCTTGAGACTGGTCCCTCACACACTGAGCTTCACATTCACACACACTTCAGCTGGGTCTGGATCACTGGATCCTGAGACTGGTCCCTCACACACTGAACCTCACATTCACACACACTTCAGCTGGGTCTGGATCACTGGACCCTGAGGCTGGTCCCTCACACACTGAGCCTCACATTCACACACACTTCAGCTGGGTCTGGATCACTGGACACTGCGACTGGTCCCTCACACACTGAGCCTCACATTCACACACATTTCAGCTGGGTCTGGATCACTGGACCCTGAGACTGGTCCCTCACACACTGAGCCTCACATTCACACACACTTCAGCTGGGTCTGGATCACTGGACCCTAGGCTGGTCCCGAACACACTGAACCTCTATTCACACACACTTCAGCTGGGTCTGGATCACTGGACCCTGAGACTGGTCCCTCACACACTGAGCCACACATTCACACACACTTCAGCTGGGTCTGGATCACTGGACCCTGAGACTGGTCCCTCACACACTGAGCCTCACATTCACACACACTTCAGCTGGGTCTGGATCACTGGACCCTGAGACTGGTCCCTCACACACTGAGCCTCACATTCACACACACTTCAGCTGGGTCTGGATCACTGGACACTGAGACTGGTTCCTCACACAGTGAGCCTCACATTCACACACACTTCAGCTGGGTCTGGATCACTGGACCCTGAGACTGGTCCCTCACATACTGAGCCTCACATTCACACACACTTCAGCTGGGTCTGGATCACTGGACCCTGAGACTGGTCCCTCACACACTGAGCCTCACATTCACACACACTTCAGCTGGGTCTGGATCACTGGACCTTGAGACTGGTCCCTCACACACTGAGCCTCACATTCACACACACTTCAGCTGGGTCTGGATCACTGGATCCTGAGACTGGTCCCTCACACACTGAACCTCACATTCACACACACTTCAGCTGGGTCTGGATCACTGGACCCTGAGGCTGGTCCCTCACACACTGAGCCTCACATTCACACACACTTCAGCTGGGTCTGGATCACTGGACACTGCGACTGGTCCCTCACACACTGAGCCTCACATTCACACACATTTCAGCTGGGTCTGGATCACTGGACCCTGAGACTGGTCCCTCACACACTGAGCCTCACATTCACACACACTTCAGCTGGGTCTGGATCACTGGACCCTAGGCTGGTCCCGAACACACTGAACCTCTATTCACACACACTTCAGCTGGGTCTGGATCACTGGACCCTGAGACTGGTCCCTCACACACTGAGCCACACATTCACACACACTTCAGCTGGGTCTGGATCACTGGACCCTGAGACTGGTCCCTCACACACTGATCCTCACATTCACACACACTTCAGCTGGGTCTGGATCACTGGATCCTGAGACACGTCCCTCATACACTGAGCCTCACATTTACACACACTTCAGCTGGGTCTGGATCACTGGGCCCAGAGACTGGTCCTCACACACTGAGCCTCACATTCACACACACTTCAGCTGGATCTGGATCACTGGACACTGAGACTGGTTCCTCATACACTGAGCCTCACATTCACACACACTTCAGCTGGGTCTGGATCACTGGACCCTGAGACTGGTCCCTCACACACTGATCCTCACATTCACACACACTTCAGCAGGGTCTTGATCACTGGACCCTGAGGCTGGTCCCTCACACACTGAGCCTCACATTCACACACACTACAGCTGGGTCTGGATCACTGGACCCTGAGACTGGTCCCTCACACACTGAGCCACACATTCACACACACTTCAGCTGGGTCTGGATCACTGGACCCTGAGACTGGTCCCTCATACACTGAGCCTCACATTCACACACACTTCAGCTGGGTCTGGATCACTGGACCCTGAGACTGGTCCCTCACATACTGAGCCTCACATTCACACACACTTCAGCTGGGTCTGGATCTCTGGACCCTGAGACTGGTCCCTCACACACTGAGCCTCACATTCACACACACTTCAGCTGGGTCTGGATCACTGGACCCTGAGACTGGTCCCTCACACACTGAGCCACACATTCACACACACTTCAGCTGGGTCTGGATCACTGGACCCTGAGACTGGTCCCTCATACACTGAGCCTCACATTCACACACACTTCAGCTGGGTCTGGATCACTGGACACTGAGACTGGTTCCTCACACAGTGAGCCTCACATTCACACACACTTCAGCTGGGTCTGGATCACTGGACCCTGAGACTGGTCCATCACACACTGAGCCTCACATTCACACACACTTCAGCTGGGTCTGGATCACTGGACCTTGAGACTGGTCCCTCACACACTGAGCCTCACATTCACACAGACTTCAGCTGGGTCTGGATCACTGGACCCTGAGACTGGTCCCTCACACACAGAGCCTCACATTCACACACACTTCAGCTGGGTCTGGATCACTGGATCCTGAGACTGGTCCCTCACACACTGAACCTCACATTCACACACACTTCAGCTGGGTCTGGATCACTGGACCCTGAGACTGGTCCCTCACACACTTAGCCTCACATTCACACACACTTCAGCTGGGTCTGGATCACTGGGCCCAGAGACTGGTCCTCACACACTGAGCCTCACATTCACACACACTTCAGCTGGATCTGGATCACTGGACACTGAGACTGGTTCCTCATACACTGAGCCTCACATTCACACACACTTCAGCTGGGTCTGGATCACTGGACCCTGAGACTGGTCCCTCACACACTGATCCTCACATTCACACACACTTCAGCAGGGTCTTGATCACTGGACCCTGAGGCTGGTCCCTCACACACTGAGCCTCACATTCACACACACTACAGCTGGGTCTGGATCACTGGACCCTGAGACTGGTCCCTCACACACTGAGCCACACATTCACACACACTTCAGCTGGGTCTGGATCACTGGACCCTGAGATTGGTCCCTCATACACTGAGCCTCACATTCACACACACTTCAGCTGGGTCTGGATCACTGGACCCTGAGACTGGTCCCTCACATACTGAGCCTCACATTCACACACACTTCAGCTGGGTCTGGATCACTGGACCCTGAGACTGGTCCCTCACACACTGAGCCTCACATTCACACACACTTCAGCTGGGTCTGGGTCACTGGACCCTGAGACTGGTCCCTCACACACTGAGCCACACATTCACACACACTTCAGCTGGGTCTGGATCACTGGACCCTGAGACTGGTCCCTCATACACTGAGCCTCACATTCACACACACTTCAGCTGGGTCTGGATCACTGGACACTGAGACTGGTTCCTCACACAGTGAGCCTCACATTCACACACACTTCAGCTGGGTCTGGATCACTGGACCCTGAGACTGGTCCCTCACATACTGAGCCTCACATTCACACACACTTCAGCTGGGTCTGGATCACTGGACCCTGAGACTGGTCCCTCACACACTGAGCCTCACATTCACACACACTTCAGCTGGGTCTGGATCACTGGACCCTGAGACTGGTCCCTCACACACTGAGCCTCACATTCACACACACTTCAGCTGGGTCTGGATCACTGGACCCTGAGACTGGTCCCTCACACACTGAGCCTCACATTCACACACACTTCAGCTGGGTCTGGATCACTGGACCTTGAGACTGGTCCCTCACACACTGAGCTTCACATTCACACACACTTCAGCTGGGTCTGGATCACTGGATCCTGAGACTGGTCCCTCACACACTGAACCTCACATTCACACACACTTCAGCTGGGTCTGGATCACTGGACCCTGAGGCTGGTCCCTCACACACTGAGCCTCACATTCACACACACTTCAGCTGGGTCTGGATCACTGGACACTGCGACTGGTCCCTCACACACTGAGCCTCACATTCACACACATTTCAGCTGGGTCTGGATCACTGGACCCTGAGACTGGTCCCTCACACACTGAGCCTCACATTCACACACACTTCAGCTGGGTCTGGATCACTGGACCCTAGGCTGGTCCCGAACACACTGAACCTCTATTCACACACACTTCAGCTGGGTCTGGATCACTGGACCCTGAGACTGGTCCCTCACACACTGAGCCACACATTCACACACACTTCAGCTGGGTCTGGATCACTGGACCCTGAGACTGGTCCCTCACACACTGAGCCTCACATTCACACACACTTCAGCTGGGTCTGGATCACTGGACCCTGAGACTGGTCCCTCACACACTGAGCCTCACATTCACACACACTTCAGCTGGGTCTGGATCACTGGACACTGAGACTGGTTCCTCACACAGTGAGCCTCACATTCACACACACTTCAGCTGGGTCTGGATCACTGGACCCTGAGACTGGTCCCTCACATACTGAGCCTCACATTCACACACACTTCAGCTGGGTCTGGATTACTGGACCCTGAGACTGGTCCCTCACACACTGAGCCTCACATTCACACACACTTCAGCTGGGTCTGGATCACTGGACCCTGAGACTGGTCCCTCACACACTGAGCCTCACATTCACACACACTTCAGCTGGGTCTGGATCACTGGACCTTGAGACTGGTCCCTCACACACTGAGCCTCACATTCACACACACTTCAGCTGGGTCTGGATCACTGGATCCTGAGACTGGTCCCTCACACACTGAACCTCACATTCACACACACTTCAGCTGGGTCTGGATCACTGGACCCTGAGGCTGGTCCCTCACACACTGAGCCTCACATTCACACACACTTCAGCTGGGTCTGGATCACTGGACACTGCGACTGGTCCCTCACACACTGAGCCTCACATTCACACACATTTCAGCTGGGTCTGGATCACTGGACCCTGAGACTGGTCCCTCACACACTGAGCCTCACATTCACACACACTTCAGCTGGGTCTGGATCACTGGACCCTAGGCTGGTCCCGAACACACTGAACCTCTATTCACACACACTTCAGCTGGGTCTGGATCACTGGACCCTGAGACTGGTCCCTCACACACTGAGCCACACATTCACACACACTTCAGCTGTATCTGGATCACTGGACCCTGAGACTGGTCCCTCACACACTGATCCTCACATTCACACACACTTCAGCTGGGTCTGGATCACTGGATCCTGAGACACGTCCCTCATACACTGAGCCTCACATTTACACACACTTCAGCTGGGTCTGGATCACTGGGCCCAGAGACTGGTCCTCACACACTGAGCCTCACATTCACACACACTTCAGCTGGATCTGGATCACTGGACACTGAGACTGGTTCCTCATACACTGAGCCTCACATTCACACACACTTCAGCTGGGTCTGGATCACTGGACCCTGAGACTGGTCCCTCACACACTGATCCTCACATTCACACACACTTCAGCAGGGTCTTGATCACTGGACCCTGAGGCTGGTCCCTCACACACTGAGCCTCACATTCACACACACTACAGCTGGGTCTGGATCACTGGACCCTGAGACTGGTCCCTCACACACTGAGCCACACATTCACACACACTTCAGCTGGGTCTGGATCACTGGACCCTGAGACTGGTCCCTCATACACTGAGCCTCACATTCACACACACTTCAGCTGGGTCTGGATCACTGGACCCTGAGACTGGTCCCTCACATACTGAGCCTCACATTCACACACACTTCAGCTGGGTCTGGATCTCTGGACCCTGAGACTGGTCCCTCACACACTGAGCCTCACATTCACACACACTTCAGCTGGGTCTGGATCACTGGACCCTGAGACTGGTCCCTCACACACTGAGCCACACATTCACACACACTTCAGCTGGGTCTGGATCACTGGACCCTGAGACTGGTCCCTCATACACTGAGCCTCACATTCACACACACTTCAGCTGGGTCTGGATCACTGGACACTGAGACTGGTTCCTCACACAGTGAGCCTCACATTCACACACACTTCAGCTGGGTCTGGATCACTGGACCCTGAGACTGGTCCATCACACACTGAGCCTCACATTCACACACACTTCAGCTGGGTCTGGATCACTGGACCTTGAGACTGGTCCCTCACACACTGAGCCTCACATTCACACAGACTTCAGCTGGGTCTGGATCACTGGACCCTGAGACTGGTCCCTCACACACAGAGCCTCACATTCACACACACTTCAGCTGGGTCTGGATCACTGGATCCTGAGACTGGTCCCTCACACACTGAACCTCACATTCACACACACTTCAGCTGGGTCTGGATCACTGGACCCTGAGACTGGTCCCTCACACACTTAGCCTCACATTCACACACACTTCAGCTGGGTCTGGATCACTGGGCCCAGAGACTGGTCCTCACACACTGAGCCTCACATTCACACACACTTCAGCTGGATCTGGATCACTGGACACTGAGACTGGTTCCTCATACACTGAGCCTCACATTCACACACACTTCAGCTGGGTCTGGATCACTGGACCCTGAGACTGGTCCCTCACACACTGATCCTCACATTCACACACACTTCAGCAGGGTCTTGATCACTGGACCCTGAGGCTGGTCCCTCACACACTGAGCCTCACATTCACACACACTACAGCTGGGTCTGGATCACTGGACCCTGAGACTGGTCCCTCACACACTGAGCCACACATTCACACACACTTCAGCTGGGTCTGGATCACTGGACCCTGAGACTGGTCCCTCATACACTGAGCCTCACATTCACACACACTTCAGCTGGGTCTGGATCACTGGACCCTGAGACTGGTCCCTCACATACTGAGCCTCACATTCACACACACTTCAGCTGGGTCTGGATCACTGGACCCTGAGACTGGTCCCTCACACACTGAGCCTCACATTCACACACACTTCAGCTGGGTCTGGGTCACTGGACCCTGAGACTGGTCCCTCACACACTGAGCCACACATTCACACACACTTCAGCTGGGTCTGGATCACTGGACCCTGAGACTGGTCCCTCATACACTGAGCCTCACATTCACACACACTTCAGCTGGGTCTGGATCACTGGACACTGAGACTGGTTCCTCACACAGTGAGCCTCACATTCACACACACTTCAGCTGGGTCTGGATCACTGGACCCTGAGACTGGTCCCTCACATACTGAGCCTCACATTCACACACACTTCAGCTGGGTCTGGATCACTGGACCCTGAGACTGGTCCCTCACACACTGAGCCTCACATTCACACACACTTCAGCTGGGTCTGGATCACTGGACCCTGAGACTGGTCCCTCACACACTGAGCCTCACATTCACACACACTTCAGCTGGGTCTGGATCACTGGACCTTGAGACTGGTCCCTCACACACTGAGCCTCACATTCACACATACTTCAGCTGGGTCTGGATCACTGGACCCTGAGACTGGTCCCTCACACACAGAGCCTCACATTCACACACACTTCAGCTGGGTCTGGATCACTGGACCCTGAGGCTGGTCCCTCACACACTGAACCTCACATTCACACACACTTCAGCTGGGTCTGGATCACTGGACCCTGAGACTGGTCCCTCACACACAGAGCCTCACATTCACACACACTTCTGCTGGGTCTGGATCACTGGACCCTGAGGCTGGTCCCTCACACACTGAGCCTCACATTCACACACACTTCAGCTGGGTCTGGGTCACTGGACCCTGAGGCTGGTCCCTCACACACTGAGCCTCACATTCACACACACTTCAGCTGGGTCTGGATCACTGGACCCTGCGACTGGTCCCTCACACACTGAGCCTCACATTCACACACACTTCAGCTGGGTCTGGATCACTCGACCCTGAGACTGGTCCCTCACACACTGAGCCTCACATTCACACACACTTCAGCTGGGTCTGGATCACTGGACCCTGAGACTGGTCCCTCACACACTGAGCCTCACATTCACACACACTTCAGCTGGGTCTGTATCACTGGACCCTGAGACTGGTCCCTCACACACTGAGCCTCACATTCACACACACTTCTGCTGGGTCTGGATCACTGGACCCTGAGACTGGTCCCTCACACACTGAGCCTCACATTCACACACACTTCAGCTGGGTCTGGATCACTGGACCCTGAGACTGGTCCCTCACACACTGAGCCACACATTCACACACACTTCAGCTGGGTCTGGATCACTGGACCCTGAGACTGGTCCCTCACACACTTAGCCTCACATTCACACACACTTCAGCTGGGTCTGGATCACTGGACCCTGAGACAGGCCCCTCACACACTGAGCCTCACATTTACACACACTTCAGCTGGGTCTGGATCACTGGACCCTGAGACTGGTCCCTCACACACTGAGCCACACATTCACACACACTTCAGCTGGGTCTGGATCACTGGAACCTGAGACTGGTCCCTCATACACTGAGCCTCACATTCACACACACTTCAGCTGGGTCTGGATCACTGGACACTGAGACTGGTTCCTCACACAGTGAGCCTCACATTCACACACACTTCAGCTGGGTCTGGATCACTGGACCCTGAGACTGGTCCCTCACATACTGAGCCTCACATTCACACACACTTCAGCTGGGTCTGGATCACTGGACCCTGAGACTGGTCCCTCACACACTGAGCCTCACATTCACACACACTTCAGCTGGGTCTGGATCACTGGACCCTGAGACTGGTCCCTCACACACTGAGCCTCACATTCACACACACTTCAGCTGGGTCTGGATCACTGGACCTTGAGACTGGTCCCTCACACACTGAGCCTCACATTCACACAGACTTCAGCTGGGTCTGGATCACTGGACCCTGAGACTGGTCCCTCACACACAGAGCCTCACATTCACACACACTTCAGCTGGGTCTGGATCACTGGATCCTGAGACTGGTCCCTCACACACTGAACCTCACATTCACACACACTTCAGCTGGGTCTGGATCACTGGACCCTGAGGCTGGTCCTTCACACACTGAGCCTCACATTCACACACACTTCAGCTGGGTCTGGATCACTGGACCCTGCGACTGGTCCCTCACACACTGAGCCTCACATTCACACACACTTCAGCTGGGTCTGGATCACTGGACCCTGAGACTGGTCCCTCACACACTGAGCCTCACATTCACACACACTTCAGCTGGGTCTGGGTCACTGGACCCTAGGCTGGTCCCGAACACACTGAACCTCTATTCACACACACTTCAGCTGGGTCTGGATCACTGGACCCTGAGACTGGTCCCTCACACACTGAGCCACACATTCACACACACTTCAGCTGGGTCTGGATCACTGGACCCTGAGACTGGTCCCTCACACACTGATCCTCACATTCACACACACTTCAGCTGGGTCTGGATCACTGGATCCTGAGACAGGTCCCTCATACACTGAGCCTCACATTTACACACACTTCAGCTGGGTCTGGATCACTGGGCCCAGAGACTGGTCCTCACACACTGAGCCTCACATTCACACACACTTCAGCTGGATCTGGATCACTGGACACTGAGACTGGTTCCTCATACACTGAGCCTCACATTCACACACACTTCAGCTGGGTCTGGATCACTGGACCCTGAGACTGGTCCCTCACACACTGATCCTCACATTCACACACACTTCAGCAGGGTCTTGATCACTGGACCCTGAGGCTGGTCCCTCACACACTGAGCCTCACATTCACACACACTACAGCTGGGTCTGGATCACTGGACCCTGAGACTGGTCCCTCACACACTGAGCCACACATTCACACACACTTCAGCTGGGTCTGGATCACTGGACCCTGAGACTGGTCCCTCATACACTGAGCCTCACATTCACACACACTTCAGCTGGGTCTGGATCACTGGACCCTGAGACTGGTCCCTCACATACTGAGCCTCACATTCACACACACTTCAGCTGGGTCTGGATCACTGGACCCTGAGACTGGTCCCTCACACACTGAGCCTCACATTCACACACACTTCAGCTGGGTCTGGATCACTGGACCCTGAGACTGGTCCCTCACACACTGAGACTCACATTCACACACACTTCAGCTGGGTCTGGATCACTGGACCTTGAGACTGGTCCCTCACACACTGAGCCTCACATTCACACAGACTTCAGCTGGGTCTGGATCACTGGACCCTGAGACTGGTCCCTCACACACAGAGCCTCACATTCACACACACTTCAGCTGGGTCTGGATCACTGGATCCTGAGACTGGTCCCTCACACACTGAACCTCACATTCACACACACTTCAGCTGGGTCTGGATCACTGGACCCTGAGGCTGGTCCCTCACACACTGAGCCTCACATTCACACACACTTCAGCTGGGTCTGGATCACTGGACCCTGCGACTGGTCCCTCACACACTGAGCCTCACATTCACACACACTTCAGCTGGGTCTGGATCACTGGACCCTGAGACTGGTCCCTCACACACTGAGCCTCACATTCACACACACTTCAGCTGGGTCTGGAACACTGGACCCTGAGACTGGTCCCTCACACACTGAGCCTCACATTCACACACACTTCAGCTGGGTCTGGATCACTGGACCGTGAGACTGGTCCCTCACACACTGAGCATCACATTCACACACACTTCAGCTGGGTCTGGATTATTGGACCCTGAGACTGGTCCCTCACACACTGAGCCTCACATTCACACCCACTTCAGCTGGGTCTGGATCACTGGACGCTGAGACTGGTTCCTCACACACTGAGCCTCACATTCACACACACTTCAGCTGGGTCTGGATCACTGGAACCTGAGACTGGTCCCTCACACACTGAGCCTCACATTCACACACACTTCAGCTGGGTCTGGATCACTGGACCCTGAGACTGGTCCCTCACACACTGAGCCTCACATTCACACATACTTCAGCTGGGTCTGGATCACTGTACCCTGAGACTGGTCCCTCACACACTGAGCCTCACATTCACACACACTTCAGCTGGGTAGGATCACTGGACACTGAGACTGGTCCCTCACACACTGAGCCTCACAGTCACACACACTTCAGCTGGGTCTGGATCACTGGATCCTGAGACTGGTCCCTCACACACTGAGCCTCACATTCACATACACTTCAGCTGGGTCTGGATCACAGGACCCTGGGACTGGTCACTCACACACTGAGCCTCACATTCACACAAACTTCAGCTGGGTCTGGATCACTGGACCCTGAGGCTGGTCCCTCACACACTGAGCCTCACATTCACACACACTTCAGCTGGGTCTGAATCACTAGACCCTGAGACTGGTCCCTCACACACTGAGCCTCACATTCACACACACGTCAGCTGGGTCTGGATCACTGGACCCTGAGACTGGTCCCTCACACACTGAGCCTCACATTCACACACACTTCAGCTGGGTCTGGATCACTGGATCCTGAGACTGGTCTCTCACACACTGAGCCTCACATTCACACACACTTCAGCTGGGTCTGGATCACTGGATCCTGAGACTGGTCCCTCACACACTGAGCATCACATTCACACACACTTCAGCTGGGTCTGGATCATTGGACCCTGAGACTGGTCCCTCACACACTGAACCTCACATTCACACACACTTCAGCTGGGTCTGGATCACTGGACCCTGAGACTGGTCCCTCATACACTGAGCCTCACATTCACACACACTTCAGCTGGATCTGGATCACTGGACTCTGAGACTGGTCCCTCACACACTGAGCCTCACATTCACACACACTTCAGCTGGGTCTGGATCACTGGACCCTGAGACTGGTCCCTCACACACTGAGCCTCACATTCACACCCACTTCAGCTGTGTCTGGATCACTGGACGCTGAGACTGGTTCCTCACACACTGAGCCTCACATTCACACACACTTCAGCTGGGTCTGGATCACTGGACGCTGAGACTGGTTCCTCACACACTGAGCCTCACATTCACACACACTTCAGCTGGGTCTGGATCACTGGACCCTGAGACTGGTCCCTCACACACTGAGCCTCACATTCACACACACTTCAGCTGGGTCTGGATCACTGGACCTTGAGACTGGTCCCTCACACACTGAGCCTCACATTCACACAGACTTCAGCTGGGTCTGGATCACTGGACCCTGAGACTGGTCCCTCACACACAGAGCCTCACATTCACACACACTTCAGCTGGGTCTGGATCACTGGATCCTGAGACTGGTCCCTCACACACTGAACCTCACATTCACACACACTTCAGCTGGGTCTGGATCACTGGACCCTGAGACTGGTCCCTCACACACTTAGCCTCACATTCACACACACTTCAGCTGGGTCTGGATCACTGGGCCCAGAGACTGGTCCTCACACACTGAGCCTCACATTCACACACACTTCAGCTGGATCTGGATCACTGGACACTGAGACTGGTTCCTCATACACTGAGCCTCACATTCACACACACTTCAGCTGGGTCTGGATCACTGGACCCTGAGACTGGTCCCTCACACACTGATCCTCACATTCACACACACTTCAGCAGGATCTTGATCACTGGACCCTGAGGCTGGTCCCTCACTCACTGAGCCTCACATTCACACACACTACAGCTGGGTCTGGATCACTGGACCCTGAGACTGGTCCCTCACACACTGAGCCACACATTCACACACACTTCAGCTGGGTCTGGATCACTGGACCCTGAGACTGGTCCCTCATACACTGAGCCTCACATTCACACACACTTCAGCTGGGTCTGGATCACTGGACCCTGAGACTGGTCCCTCACATACTGAGCCTCACATTCACACACACTTCAGCTGGATCTGGATCACTGGACCCTGAGACTGGTCCCTCACACACTGAGCCTCACATTCACACACACTTCAGCTGGGTCTGGGTCACTGGACCCTGAGACTGGTCCCTCACACACTGAGCCACACATTCACACACACTTCAGCTGGGTCTGGATCACTGGACCCTGAGACTGGTCCCTCATACACTGAGCCTCACATTCACACACACTTCAGCTGGGTCTGGATCACTGGACACTGAGACTGGTTCCTCACACAGTGAGCCTCACATTCACACACACTTCAGCTGGGTCTGGATCACTGGACCCTGAGACTGGTCCCTCACATACTGAGCCTCACATTCACACACACTTCAGCTGGGTCTGGATCACTGGACCCTGAGACTGGTCCCTCACACACTGAGCCTCACATTCACACACACTTCAGCTGGGTCTGGATCACTGGACCCTGAGACTGGTCCCTCACACACTGAGCATCACATTCACACACACTTCAGCTGGGTCTGGATCACTGGACCTTGAGACTGGTCCCTCACACACTGAGCCTCACATTCACACATACTTCAGCTGGGTCTGGATCACTGGACCCTGAGACTGGTCCCTCACACACAGAGCCTCACATTCACACACACTTCAGCTGGGTCTGGATCACTGGACCCTGAGGCTGGTCCCTCACACACTGAACCTCACATTCACACACACTTCAGCTGGGTCTGGATCACTGGACCCTGAGACTGGTCCCTCACACACAGAGCCTCACATTCACACACACTTCTGCTGGGTCTGGATCACTGGACCCTGAGGCTGGTCCCTCACACACTGAGCCTCACATTCACACACACTTCAGCTGGGTCTGGATCACTGGACCCTGAGGCTGGTCCCTCACACACTGAGCCTCACATTCACACACACTTCAGCTGGGTCTGGATCACTGGACCCTGCGACTGGTCCCTCACACACTGAGCCTCACATTCACACACACTTCAGCTGGGTCTGGATCACTCGACCCTGAGACTGGTCCCTCACACACTGAGCCTCACATTCACACACACTTCAGCTGGGTCTGGATCACTGGACCCTGAGACTGGTCCCTCACACACTGAGCCTCACATTCACACACACTTCAGCTGGGTCTGTATCACTGGACCCTGAGACTGGTCCCTCACACACTGAGCCTCACATTCACACACACTTCAGCTGGGTCTGGATCACTGGACCCTGAGACTGGTCCCTCACACACTGAGCCTCACATTCACACACACTTCAGCTGGGTCTGGATCACTGGACCCTGAGACTGGTCCCTCACACACTGAGCCACACATTCACACACACTTCAGCTGGGTCTGGATCACTGGACCCTGAGACTGGTCCCTCACACACTTAGCCTCACATTCACACACACTTCAGCTGGGTCTGGATCACTGGACCCTGAGACAGGTCCCTCACACACTGAGCCTCACATTTACACACACTTCAGCTGGGTCTGGATCACTGGACCCTGAGACTGGTCCCTCACACACTGAGCCACACATTCACACACACTTCAGCTGGGTCTGGATCACTGGAACCTGAGACTGGTCCCTCATACACTGAGCCTCACATTCACACACACTTCAGCTGGGTCTGGATCACTGGACACTGAGACTGGTTCCTCACACAGTGAGCCTCACATTCACACACACTTCAGCTGGGTCTGGATCACTGGACCCTGAGACTGGTCCCTCACATACTGAGCCTCACATTCACACACACTTCAGCTGGGTCTGGATCACTGGACCCTGAGACTGGTCCCTCACACACTGAGCCTCACATTCACACACACTTCAGCTGGGTCTGGATCACTGGACCCTGAGACTGGTCCCTCACACACTGAGCCTCACATTCACACACACTTCAGCTGGGTCTGGATCACTGGACCTTGAGACTGGTCACTCACACACTGAGCCTCACATTCACACAGACTTCAGCTGGGTCTGGATCACTGGACCCTGAGACTGGTCCCTCACACACAGAGCCTCACATTCACACACACTTCAGCTGGGTCTGGATCACTGGATCCTGAGACTGGTCCCTCACACACTGAACCTCACATTCACACACACTTCAGCTGGGTCTGGATCACTGGACCCTGAGGCTGGTCCCTCACACACTGAGCCTCACATTCACACACACTTCAGCTGGGTCTGGATCACTGGACCCTGCGACTGGTCCCTAACACACTGAGCCTCACATTCACACACACTTCAGCTGGGTCTGGATCACTGGACCCTGAGACTGGTCCCTCACACACTGAGCCTCACATTCACACACACTTCAGCTGGGTCTGGATCACTGGACCCTAGGCTGGTCCCGAACACACTGAACCTCTATTCACACACACTTCAGCTGGGTCTGGATCACTGGACCCTGAGACTGGTCCCTCACACACTGAGCCACACATTCACACACACTTCAGCTGGGTCTGGATCACTGGACCCTGAGACTGGTCCCTCACACACTGATCCTCACATTCACACACACTTCAGCTGGGTCTGGATCACTGGATCCTGAGACAGGTCCCTCATACACTGAGCCTCACATTTACACACACTTCAGCTGGGTCTGGATCACTGGGCCCAGAGACTGGTCCTCACACACTGAGCCTCACATTCACACACACTTCAGCTGGATCTGGATCACTGGACACTGAGACTGGTTCCTCATACACTGAGCCTCACATTCACACACACTTCAGCTGGGTCTGGATCACTGGACCCTGAGACTGGTCCCTCACACACTGATCCTCACATTCACACACACTTCAGCAGGGTCTTGATCACTGGACCCTGAGGCTGGTCCCTCACACACTGAGCCTCACATTCACACACACTACAGCTGGGTCTGGATCACTGGACCCTGAGACTGGTCCCTCACACACTGAGCCACACATTCACACACACTTCAGCTGGGTCTGGATCACTGGACCCTGAGACTGGTCCCTCATACACTGAGCCTCACATTCACACACACTTCAGCTGGGTCTGGATCACTGGACCCTGAGACTGGTCCCTCACATACTGAGCCTCACATTCACACACACTTCAGCTGGGTCTGGATCACTGGACCCTGAGACTGGTCCCTCACACACTGAGCCTCACATTCACACACACTTCAGCTGGGTCTGGATCACTGGACCCTGAGACTGGTCCCTCACACACTGAGACTCACATTCACACACACTTCAGCTGGGTCTGGATCACTGGACCTTGAGACTGGTCCCTCACACACTGAGCCTCACATTCACACAGACTTCAGCTGGGTCTGGATCACTGGACCCTGAGACTGGTCCCTCACACACAGAGCCTCACATTCACACACACTTCAGCTGGGTCTGGATCACTGGATCCTGAGACTGGTCCCTCACACACTGAACCTCACATTCACACACACTTCAGCTGGGTCTGGATCACTGGACCCTGAGGCTGGTCCCTCACACACTGAGCCTCACATTCACACACACTTCAGCTGGATCTGGATCACTGGACCCTGAGACTGGTCCCTCACACACTGAGCCTCACATTCACACACACTTCAGCTGGGTCTGGATCACTGGACCCTGAGACTGGTGCCTCATACACTGAGCCTCACATTCACACACACTTCAGCTGGGTCTGGATCACTGGACCGTGAGACTGGTCCCTCACACACTGAGCATCACATTCACACACACTTCAGCTGGGTCTGGATTATTGGACCCTGAGACTGGTCCCTCACACACTGAGCCTCACATTCACACCCACTTCAGCTGGGTCTGGATCACTGGACGCTGAGACTGGTTCATCACCCACTGAGCCTCACATTCACACACACTTCAGCTGGGTCTGGATCACTGGACCCTGAGACTGGTCCCTCACACACTGAGCCTCACATTCACACACACTTCAGCTGGGTCTGGATCACTGGACCCTGAGACTGGTCCCTCACACACTGAGCCTCACATTCACACATACTTCAGCTGGGTCTGGATCACTGTACCCTGAGACTGGTCCCTCACACACTGAGCCTCACATTCACACACACTTCAGCTGGGTAGGATCACTGGACACTGAGACTGGTCCCTCACACACTGAGCCTCACAGTCACACACACTTCAGCTGGGTCTGGATCACTGGATCCTGAGACTGGTCCCTCACACACTGAGCCTCACATTCACATACACTTCAGCTGGGTCTGGATCACAGGACCCTGGGACTGGTCACTCACACACTGAGCCTCACATTCACACAAACTTCAGCTGGGTCTGGATCACTGGACCCTGAGGCTGGTCCCTCACACACTGAGCCTCACATTCACACACACTTCAGCTGGGTCTGAATCACTAGACCCTGAGACTGGTCCCTCACACACTGAGCCTCACATTCACACACACGTCAGCTGGGTCTGGATCACTGGACCCTGAGACTGGTCCCTCACACACTGAGCCTCACATTCACACACACTTCAGCTGGGTCTGGATCACTGGATCCTGAGACTGGTCTCTCACACACTGAGCCTCACATTCACACACACTTCAGCTGGGTCTGGATCACTGGATCCTGAGACTGGTCCCTCACACACTGAGCATCACATTCACACACACTTCAGCTGGGTCTGGATCATTGGACCCTGAGACTGGTCCCTCACACACTGAGCCTCACATTCACACACACTTCAGCTGGGTCTGGATCACTGGACCCTGAGACTGCTCCCTCATACACTGAGCCTCACATTCACACACACTTCAGCTGGATCTGGATCACTGGACTCTGAGACTGGTCCCTCACACACTGAGCCTCACATTCACACACACTTCAGCTGGGTCTGGATCACTGGACCCTGAGACTGGTCCCTCACACACTGAGCCTCACATTCACACCCACTTCAGCTGGGTCTGGATCACTGGACGCTGAGACTGGTTCCTCACACACTGAGCCTCACATTCACACACACTTCAGCTGGGTCTGGATCACTGGACGCTGAGACTGGTTCCTCACACACTGAGCCTCACATTCACACACACTTCAGCTGGGTCTGGATCACTGGACCCTGAGACTGGTCCCTCACACACTGAGCCTCACATTCACACACACTTCAGCTGGGTCTGGATCACTGGACCCTGAGACTGGTCCCTCACACACTGAGCCTCACATTCACACATACTTCAGCTGGGTCTGGATCACTGTACCCTGAGACTGGTCCCTCACACACTGAGCCTCACATTCACACACACTTCAGCTGGGTAGGATCACTGGACACTGAGACTGGTCCCTCACACACTGAGCCTCACAGTCACACACACTTCAGCTGGGTCTGGATCACTGGATCCTGAGACTGGTCCCTCACACACTGAGCCTCACATTCACATACACTTCAGCTGGGTCTGGATCACAAAACCCTGGGACTGGTCACTCACACACTGAGCCTCACATTCACACAAACTTCAGCTGGGTCTGGATCACTGGACCCTGAGGCTGGTCCCTCACACACTGAGCCTCACATTCACACACACTTCAGCTGGGTCTGAATCACTAGACCCTGAGACTGGTCCCTCACACACTGAGCCTCACATTCACACACACGTCAGCTGGGTCTGGATCACTGGACCCTGAGACTGGTCCCTCACACACTGAGCCTCACATTCACACACACTTCAGCTGGGTCTGGATCACTGGATCCTGAGACTGGTCTCTCACACACTGAGCCTCACATTCACACACACTTCAGCTGGGTCTGGATCACTGGATCCTGAGACTGGTCCCTCACACACTGAGCATCACATTCACACACACTTCAGCTGGGTCTGGATCATTGGACCCTGAGACTGGTCCCTCACACACTGAGCCTCACATTCACACACACTTCAGCTGGGTCTGGATCACTGGACCCTGAGACTGGTCCCTCATACACTGAGCCTCACATTCACACACACTTCAGCTGGATCTGGATCACTGGACTCTGAGACTGGTCCCTCACACACTGAGCCTCACATTCACACACACTTCAGCTGGGTCTGGATCACTGGACCCTGAGACTGGTCCCTCACACACTGAGCCTCACATTCACACACACTTCAGCTGGGTCTGGATAACTGGATCCTGAGACTGGTCCCTCATACACTGAGCCTCACATTCACACACACATCAGCTGGGTCTGGATCACTGGACCCTGAGACTGGTTCCTCACACACTGACCCTCACATTCACACACACTTCAGCTGGGTCTGGATCACTGGACCCTGAGACTGGTCCCTCACACCCTGAGCCTCACATTCACACACACTTCAGCTGGGTCTGGATCACTAGACCCTGAGACTGGTCCCTCACACACTGAGCCTCACATTCACACACACTTCAGCTGGGTCTGGATCACTGGATTCTGAGGCTGGTCCCTCACATACTGAGCCTCACATTCACACACATTTCAGCTGGGTCTGGATCACTGGACCCTGAGACTGGTCCCTCACACACTGAGCCTCACATTCCCACACACTTCAGCTGGGTCTGGATCACTGGACCCTGAGGCTGGACCCTCACACACTAAGCCTCACATTCACACACACTTCAGCTGCGTCTGGATCACTGGACCCTGACACTGATCCCTCACACACTGAGCCTCACATTCACACACACTTCAGCTGGGTCTGGATCACTGGATTCTGAGGCTGGTCCCTCACACACTGAGCCTTACATTCACACCCACTTCAGCTGGGTCTGGATCACTGGACCCTGAGACTGTTCCCTCTCACACTGAGCCTCACATTCACACACACTTCAGCTGGGTCTGGATCACTGGACCCTGAGGCTGGTCTCTCACACACTGAGCCTCACATTCACACACACTTCAGGTGGGTCTGGATCACTGGATCCTGAGACTGGTCCCTCAAACACTGAGCCTCACATTCACACACACTTCAGCTGGGTCTGGATCACTGGACCCTGAGACTGGTCCCTCACACACTGAGCCTCACATTCACACACACTTCAGCTGGGTCTGGATCACTGGACCCTGAGGCTGGTCCCTCACACACTGAGCCTCACATTCTCACACACTTCAGCTGGATCTGGATCACTGGACCCTGAGGCTTGTCCCTCACACACTGAGCCTCACATTCACACACACTTCAGCTGGGTCTGGATCACTGGACCCTGAGACTGGTCCCTCACACACTGAGCCTTACATTCACACCCACTTCAGCTGGGTCTGGATCACTGGACCCTGAGTCTGGTCCCTCACACACTGAGCCTCACATTCGCACACACTTCAGCTGGGTCTGGATCACTGGACCCTGAGGCTAGTCCCTCACACACTGAGCCTCACATTCACACACACTTCAGCTGGATCTGGATCACTGGACCCTGAGACTGGTCCCTCACACACTGAGCCTCACATTCACACACACTTCAGCTGGGTCTGGATCACTGGATTCTGAGGCTGGTCCCTCACACACTGAGCCTCACATTCACACACACTTCAGCTGGGTCTCGATCACTAGACCATGAGACTGGTCCCTCACACACTGAGCCTCACATTCACACACACTTCAGCTGGGTCTGGATCACTGGACCCAGAGGCTGGTCCCTCACACACTGAGCCTCACATTCACACACACTTCAGCTGGGTCTGGATCACTGGACACTGAGACTGGTTCCTCACACACTGAGCCTCACATTCACACACACTTCAGCTGGGTCTGGATCACTGGACCCTGAGACTGGTCCCTCACACACTGAGGCTCACATTCACACACACTTCAGCTGGGTCTGGATCACTGGACACTGAGACTGGTCCCTCACACACTGAGCCTCACATTCACACACACTTCAGCTGGGTCTGGATCACTGGACACTGAGACTGGTTCCTCACACATTGAGCCTCACATTCACACACACTTCAGCTGGGTCTGGATCACTGGACCCTGAGGCTGGTCCCTCACACACTGAGCCTCACATTCACACACACTTCAGCTGGGTCTGGATCACTGGACCCTGAGACTGGTTCCTCACACACTGAGCCTCACATTCACACACACTTCAGCTGGGTCTGGATCACTGGACCCTGAGACTGGTCCCTCACACACTGAGCCTCACATTCACACACTCTTCAGCTGGGTCTGGATCACTGGACCCTGAGACTGGTCCCTCACACACTGAGCCTCACATTCACACACACTTCAGCTGGGTCTGGATCACTGTACCCTGAGACTGGTCCCTCACACACTGAGCCTCACATTCACACACACTTCAGCTGGGTAGGATCACTGGACACTGAGACTGGTCCCTCACACACTGAGCCTCACATTCACATACACTTCAGCTGGGTCTGGATCACTGGACCCTGGGACTGGTCCCTCACACACTGAGCCTCACATTCACACACACTTCAGCTGGGTCTGGATCACTAAACCCTGAGGCTGGTCCCTCACATACTGAGCCTCACATTCACACACACTTCAGCTGGGTCTGAATCACTAGACCCTGAGACTGGTCCCTCACACACTGAGCCTCACATTCACACACACTTCAGCTGGGTCTGGATCACTGGACCCTGAGACTGGTCCCTCACACACTGAGCCTCACATTCACACACACTTCAACTGGGTCTGGATCACTGGATTCTGAGGCTGGTCCCTCACACACTGAGCCTCACATTCACACACACTTCAGCTGGGTCTCGATCACTAGACCCTGAGACTGGTCCCTCACACACTGAGCCTCACATTCACACACACTTCAGCTGTGTCTGGAAAACTATACCCTGAGACTGGTCCCTCACACACTGGGCCTCACATTCACACACACTTCAGCTGGGTCTGGATCACTGGACCCTGAGACTGGTCCCTCACACACTGAGCCTTACATTCACACACACTTCAGCTGGGTCTGGATCACTGGACCCTGAGACTGCTCCCTCACACACTGAGCCTCACATTCACACACATTTCAGCTGGGTCTGGATCACTGGATCCTGAGACTGGTCCCTCACACACTGAGCCTCACATTCACACACACTTCAGCTGGGTCTGGATCACTGGACCCTGAGGCTGGTCCCTCACACACTGAGCCTCACATTCACACACACTTCAGCTGGATCTGGATCACTGGACGCTAAGACTGGTCCCTCATACACTGAGCCTCACATCCACACACACTTCAGCTGGGTCTGGATCACTGGACCCTGAGACTGGTCCCTCACACACTGAGCATTACATTCACACACACTTCAGCTGGGTCTGGATCACTGGACCCTGAGACTGGTCCCTCACACACTGAGCCTCACATTCACACCCACTTCAGCTGGGTTTGGATCACTGGAGCCTGAGGCTGGTCCCTCACACACTGAGCCTCAAATTCACACACACTTCAGCTGGTTCTGGATCACTGGACGCTGAGACTGGTCCCTCACACACTGAGCCTCACATTCACACACACTTCAGCTGGGTCTGGATCACTGGAACCTGAGACTGGTCCCTCACATACTGAGCCTCACATTCACACACACTTCAACTGGGTCTGGATCACTGGATTCTGAGGCTGGTCCCTCACACACTGAGCCTCACATTCACACCCACTTCAGCTGGGTCTGGATCACTGGAGCCTGAGACTGGTCCCTCACACACTGAGCCTCACATTCACACAAATTTCAGCTGGGTCTGGATCTCTGGACCCTGAGACTGGTTCCTCACACACTGAGCCTCACATTCACACACACTTCAGCTGGATCTGGATCACTGGAACCTGAGACTGGTGCCTCACACACTGAGCCTCACATTCACACACACTTCAGCTGGGTCTGGATCACTGGACTCTGAGGCTGGTCCCTCACACACTGAGCCTCACATTCACACACACTTCAGCTGGGTAGGATCACTGGACACTTAGACTGGTCCCTCACACACTGAGCCTCACAGTCACACACACTTCAGCTGGGTCTGGATCACTGGATCCTGAGACTGGTCCCTCACACACTGAGCCTCACATTCACACACACTTCAGCTGGGTCTGGATCACTGGACCCTGGGACTGGTCCCTCACACACTGAGCCTCACATTCACACACACTTCAGCTGGGTCTGGATCACTGGACCCTGAGATTGGTTCCTCACACACTGAGCCTCACATTCACACACACTTCAGCTGGGTCTGGATCACTGGACCCTGAGACTGGTCCCTCACACTCTGAGCCTCACATTCACACACACTTCAGCTGGGTCTGGATCACTGGACACTGAGACTGGTCCCTCACACACTGAGCCTCACATTCACACACACTTCAGCTGGGTCTGGATCACTGGACTCTGAGGCTGGTCCCTCACACACTGAGCCTCACATTCACACACACTTCAGCTGGGTTTGGATCACTGGACCCTGAGGCTGGTCCCTCACAAACTGAGCCTCACATTCACACACACTTCAGCTGGGTCTGGATCACTGGACCCTGAGACTGGTCCCTCACACACTGAGCCTCACATTCACACACACTTCAGCTGGGTCTGGATCACTGGACCCTGAGACTGGTTCCTCACACAGTGAGCCTCACATTCACACACACTTCAGCTGTGTCTGGATCACTAGACCCTGAGGCTGGTCCCTCACACACTGAGCCTCACATTCAAACACACTTCAGCTGGGACTGGATCACTGGACCCTGAGACTGCTCCCTCACACACTGAGCCTCACATTCACACACACTTCAGCTGGGTCTGGATCACTGGACCCTGAGACTGGTCCCTCACCCACTGAGCCTTACATTCACACACACTTCAGCTGGGTCTGGAACACTGGACCCTGAGACTGGTCCCTCACACACTGAGCCTCATATTCACACACACTTCAGCTGGGTCTGGATCACTGGACCCTGATACAGGATATGCAGCGAATGAGTTAGGACAATGGCGGGGTTTTCCTTCAGAAAGTGAGCCTCAGTATGTTTTTGGTGAAGGAGAACTCGATGAAAGCATTGCTATTTTACTGGTCACAGGCTTAGAATCACATTGCTGTCACAGTGCCCAATCTGACCTGCGGTCACAGATATCTGACAGCAGTCAATGGCCACCTGGGTCATTTCTTCCTGAGAAGTGTCTGCAGCTATCCACACACCGTGCTACTGGTTCTCGTTGCCAGTGGTGTTATTACTCTGCAAACACCATTGTACAGAGACAGTGGGAAAGGGGACTCGCTGCTGGAAACACCACCGTTCACAGACACCAGGACAATGGACTCAGGTCCACAATCAACATCACTTCAGTTCCAATAAATTCCACAGAGCCGCAGGTGATGGAGAAGCTGATCGTGAACTGGAGAATGTAAACTTTCAAAGACAATACATGCTGATTGATATAATGATCTGTTTATTATTCTCCAGGCATTTCCACACTCAAAAACCAACACAGTTATCATTCACTTCCTGATATTCTTCAGCTATTAAATCGAAAGGTGTATTCTCCTTTTACACTTCCCTGGGATAACCCACGTGTTCTGATGTTCATCCGGCAATAAACATTCCATGGTCACAACATCCTAAACCTCAATGCTGGGACTTGTATCTCTTTGTGTCCAGGAGCATGATTTAATCCAATTAAACTGCCACTGCTGTTATAACCCACTGTCTACATAATGGTCTTCTACCTTGTTCACAGACACTTACATGGGAAACCGCAGGCCTTGTCAGATATTGCCCAGTGTTATGTCTGAAGAAGTCTGGGCCTGAGTTGTAGCCTGCTGAGGTTCAGGTAAAATATAACTCAGGATACGATATGTGATGTAATGCAAATCTAATGTTGGGAATTGCTCTGAACTTTTCTTTCCTGAACTAAATTAAATATTATTCTCAGAGGATACTTCAACCCATTTTTCAGCTCATCTCTGAATTTAGCCTGGGTTACTGCATAAATACACGTGTTTGTACAGCAGCTCAAAAGCAGCAGCATGTAGCTGGTAAAGTCTGCAATAAGCATCGGGTCATTGAAACCTGTAGAATAATAGTGGTTTGCAATTCGGTATAATAAGAAATATATCACATACGCCATCCAGAGCAGTATGAAGTTACCGGATATAGCGAAGAGTAAGATGATGGATTTCCTTCGGTTCTCCATCTCCGGATCATTGTGATTCACATCTTTCTTGCTGCCCCTCAGCCTCCTGCGGACTCTGCTGGCCGCAAAAATGTATCGTACAGTCAGAGCATTGAGCAACAGTATCAGGAATATTGGGAGCAGTGGGGTAAAACAGCGGTGAATCCAGTCAAATGTTACCCAAGCAGTTACAGTGTAATACTCGGGTTTTGCTTTACAGCCCCAGGGTACATGGTCGATTGTATAGTAGGGTTCAAAAGTAAAGAACCAGGGGATGTTTTTTACACAGAACAGCAGGCACACGGTTCCTATAACCAGGGATGCAGTTTTCTCGGTGCAATATTTAGTTCTCAGCTTCTGGCAACAAATGGTAACAAAACGATCGAAAGTGAAAGCGATGGTTAACCAGACAGAAATATCGGTGACTGCACGCATCAGCGCTATGAGGAAAGAACACACAGGTGTGATGTACAGGAAGGTAGTCGGGAAATAATAATCATTAATCCGAAACAGTATCACATCAGTGATAATGACCAGTAGATCCGCCGCTGCCATGGTCACCAGGTAGCGAGTGATACATCTGGAGAGACCGCACTTTCCCCGGGACAGGATCACAATCGTCACCACATTAGCTGTAAAAGTGAAACACACAGGAACAGGGAATCAGCCGTCAGGTTACAGCATGGGAGCCAGTTACACAGGATTTGGTGTGAAATGTACTTTACTGCAGGATCTGGGGACTGGAACTGAACTCTTTACCGCTGCTAGAATTGTCCAGCAGAACAGGATTTTAACATACAATTGCAATGTTAAATATCTATGAGTGTGCGTTAAATACCCGAAAATAAACGATTCACAAAGAGTATAGAATATACAAATAGACTCTGGAAATTTCCTCTGAGCTGTCACCCTTCTGCCACTGCAACTTCGTAGAAAGTGTTGTAGAAATCCACCGGAGATCCGAGTAAACTACTGGCCATTTAAATGTATGAATAAATGGACAGTGTGAGTAGGAGTTATGGATAATTGCGAAAAGTAGCAGTTCAGTGACAGAGGAGGAAATGAACAGAAAACTATTTGAAAATCAGTCATGAATGGTCAATTCTAAATTGGGAGATGTTTGGGGAGCGGTGAGAATAACGCCTGACCGAAATGCAGTGAATACTAAAGGGGAACAACCGAGGGTGAGACAAAGTGCGGGATTTGGGTCCGTGGACAGGAAAGGGGAGCGGATACAAGGTGTGGGTACGAAATGGCTCAGAGTTCTCATGTTGTATTCGCAGACTGGAGGCGATGAGTAAAGACCTTTGGACAAACTGCTGTCAAACACCACGATAATAGGGGAGTTGGTATGTTTGAACTCAGCCAAGTTGCAACAATTATGTTTATAATACACCAGATAAACATTTAATCTGAACAACTGACTTCTTGGCCGGAAGTCTCAGGTCTTTACATTGGTGTCTTGTACAGTGCAACACCCCATCTGGACAAACTCTAACAATAACCACAAGCGGGAGAAGTTCAGATGTGATCATGAACAAACAACTTTGTCTTGCACCTTCTTCTGTGATCCTAGGAAAAATATACATTCCAAAGTACACAATGGCACAAGGGGCATAATCTTCAACTCGCTTTTGACGTCTCTAATAATGGAGCAAACTTCAGAGGGAGTTGTGGGTGGCGATCTCTAGACCGAAGCAAAGATACAGTACAAGTGACAATAGAGGCTGTAGTCCAGCCCAGGAGATACCTGCCGAGATTCAGCTTCAGAAAGGCTCCGTGGTAAGGTCTTAGCTCTGAATTGGCAGAAACCATCTTTAATATTAATCCGGCACATAGCAATCTGGAGAATCTGTCTCTCTGGTGAGAAAGACTGGCGGAAAGTACATCCCAGGGGATGTGGGACATTATATGTACCTGAGCTTCCAGCACAATCTATCAACAATGTAAGATATGCTCAGAAGTGTTTGATTCGGATTCCTTGGTAAGCAGGATAGTGTGACATATAGCAATTGTTCCAACTTGATATACGTAAAGAGCTCCATGTGATCATTTGTAAAGAAATAGAGACAGACAGAGAGCGAGAGAGAGACTACATATACAAAAGAAACATCGGCACTGAAAAGATATCCTGAACAAGATAAGGCGGCTGGTGTAGAAATAATTAACTGCATTCCCGTTCAACTGTGTTTAGACAATACAGTCTTAGCTGGGAATTAAATCACATGGGTATATAAGATTAATATAGTTAAGTTTGATTGTGTGATTATGTGGGGGGGGGCGTGTGGTGGTGTGGTTACCATGGATACAGAAGTGTAATGGAAATCTACAGAGAAAAATGGACAAAGTAACTCTGAATCAAACACAAGAGATGGGCCGTCCTGTGCTGTTTACAAGACGGAGGTGGGCCTCCTTCTTGAACCGCTGCAGTCCGTGTGGTGACGGTGCTCCACAGAGTTGTTAGCTGGTGAGCTGCATGAAATAATGGCGAAGATATGAGGAGATAATATTTCCGACTGGGCTTTGCAAACGGCCAAATCTGTCAGTAATTTATGTATCTGAACTATAGAGCCTCATAAAAGTTGGTAAAATCATGTTCCCTGTTCAGTATTTGTCAAATCACTTAATTAATTCAACAATTGTAACATTATTACAACAACAACAATAATTTCTAACTATATAGCGCCTTTATAAAATTTCCAGAGGTGCTTCACAGGAGTGATATAAGACATAACAAATAAATTTGGTCCGAGCCACATAAGAATAAATTACGACCGATGACCAAAAGTTTGGTCAGAGGTAGGTTATAAGCACTGTGTTCAAGGAAGAAAGGGAGGTATAGAGGCGGTGAGGATTTAGGGAGGCTGTTCCAGAGCTCAGGGCTCGGACAGCTGAAGACACGGCCACTAATGTTTGAGCAGTTATAAACAGGGATGCACAAGAGGGTAGAATTTGAGGAGCGCAGACATATTGGGTGTTTGCGGTGCTAAAGCAGATTATAGAGATAACGAGAGACGAGGCCATGGAGGGATTTGTACACAGAAAGAGAATTTTGGAATCGAGGTATTGTTGAACCGGGATCAATGTAGCTCAGCGAGCACAGGTGGGATTTCGTGCGAGATTGGACATGCACTGGCGAGTTTTGAATGAGCTCAAGTTTACATAGGGTAGAATGTAGGAGGTGAGCCAAAAGTGTGTTGGAGCTGTACAAACTCGAGGTAATTAAGGCATGGATGGAGGTTTCATCAGCAGAGGAACTGAGGCAGGGGCGGAGACGGGCAATGTTATGGAGGTGGAAAAAGGTGGATTTAGTTGTGCTGCAGAGATATGGCCAGAAGATTATTTCCCGTTCTAATAGGATAGCTAGATTGCGAACTGTCTGGTTCAGTCACAGACAGAACACGGGAGAGGGATCGAGTCGTTGGTTATTGAACACAGTTTGTGGCGGGACCCAAAGAAAATGCCATCGGTGTTCCCAATATTTAATTGGATAACATTTCTGCTCAACAAGTACTGAATGTCGGACAAGCAGTCTGCCAATTTAGAGACCTTGGAGGCCTCGAGAGAAGTGGTGGTGAGGCAGAACTAGGTATCAGCAGCCTACATGTGGAAACTGAAGCTGTGTTTTCGGTTGATGTCGGCAAGGGGCATCATATACTGGAGAACATGAGGGGGCCAATGATAAATTCCTGGGGAACACGATATGCAACGATTTATCGTGAGAATAGAAGCGAATGCAAGTGATTTTCTGGCTACGATTAGGGAGATACGGATGGAACCAGGCGTGTACACTCCCAACCAGTTGGAGAGCCATTGGTGGAAAATGGAGTACTCAACCATATCAAAGGCTGCGGACTGGTCGAGAATGATGAGGAGGGAAAGTTTATCTTTGTCAATGTCACAAAGGATGCCATTTGTTTGTTTGATAAGAGCAGTTTCGGTAGTGTGGCATGGTCAATAACAGACTGAAGGGTTTCAAACATGGAGTTCCGGGAGGTGACAACATGTTCAAGGACTTTGGAGTGGAAATTAAGGTTGGAGAGGGGGCGATAGCTTGCAAGGCCAGTGTGGTGAAGGGTTGTTTTTTGAGGAGAGGGGTGATGACGGTAGATTTGAAGGAGAGGAGCTTGGTGGGAATAGGGTCAAGATCAAGTGAGCAGGAAGTGGGTCTCATGGATAAGATGAGCATGGAAAGGTCAAGAGGGGCCGATTAGGGAGAGACTAGAGAGATATGCGACTTCATGGCTAGGGCAGGCTGGAAAGTTAGATGATGTTTGACCCGTTGGGCTAGAGGAAGGAAGAGAAGTGGCAGAGGCATCTGATTGGGTGGTCTCAATCTTTGAGACAAATAATTCCATTAGCTACTCACACTTGTTGTTGGAGGTGAGTGTGTAGGAGAATGGGGAGAGGCGTTTAACAAGCAGGTTAACAGTCGAGAATAGTAGCCGGGGGTTATATTTCCATTCTAGAATGATGTTGGAATAGTGAGCAGTTTTAGCAGACACGTGTAGGGCCCGATAATACTTTATGCAGTCTAGCCAAATATTGCGTAGAATGGTTAAATCAGTTGTCCGACACATCCGTACAAGTCTGCGGCCCTTGTACTTGAGTGAGCGAGACTGAGGGCTGTACCAGCGGAAAGGCCAGGGTGAGAGAGATTAATTGTTTTAATAGGAAATAGGGCATCAAAGGTGATGGTGAGGGGATATTTGGGGAGATTGGTGGCTGCAGAAATGTCATTGTCAATTAATTCATTATCACCTCGGCTTAAACAGGGTCACAGTTTAAATATTGGTGATACCTGATTAACAAATATTCTCGTAACAAAACGATTTGACAATTATTCTTGTTTCTAATTGCAGCTGCTATATAATGACAGGACAAAAAGGGAAACAATGTCCTTCTCTCACAGAATCCAAACACCACTGTTGTCAGTTACAAATCAACATATCATTACTACTGTGTCTTAATATTTCTATTTTCCAAGCTCTCCATCCCTTCAGTCTCCGGTTCCACTGCCAGTGCAATGTCCCAAATATAATCATTACATGTGTGTATAACTGATTGCAAATATTTAAACATGAAATTCGTGGCTACGGACCATAACTGTGCTTGGTGCACGAATTCAGCTCTGAATAAATACATCACCACTATGGTTTCAGGATTTCCTTAAAACACAACCGTATTTGTCAGAAATGGCGTGAAATAAAACACGTGTATTTTACACTCCAGCAAAGTTAATATGGCCTTTCACTGTTTGTCAGAAGATGGTTTCTAAAACTTCGTAACATACCTTGTAATGTAACTAAATGTATATCTCTACTACAGCAAGATCCACAAATACAACATCTGATTGATAAAGTTGGCTAAGGTTTGCGTTATTCGGAAAAACTGCCATGGGAATGCCATGCGAATGTCAGACTAGATTTTCGACAGGTTGGGTATCAAACCCAAAAACTTCTGATTCAGATGGGAGCCCCGGCTGTTACATTTAAAGGCCAGGTAGATAAGTTAACCAGAGCATTCAAAGAGGAGAACATTAGCGAGGGGTTCCTGACGCTAACGATTAACTGAAACAATTTCACACTCTAACGACATCCCACTGTGTGAATACTGGGCTCATTCTCACTTAGAACCGCATTGCTCCGAGACATTCCATGTAAAACAATGTTAGATTTTGAGTTGGAGATTCAAAAACATTGTAACGTCAATAAACATCTCGCAAAGTTTGGAGGGAATGGAGGAAAGATATTCTCGGAATTTCCGATAGTGACCCAAATCTGACAAATAATCACCTCAGGACCGACAGAACAATGACTAGGCCCTCGAGGTAATACAGCGAGACACGGATTTATGCAATCGGTAACCTGTTAAAATGAGTGCTGGAAACTCTATGGGCTGCAATAATATCATCGGATATTTTTTCGTGTAGAACATTCAGATACACTGAAATTGGACCTGCGATTACCGGAAATCTCATTGCAGAAATGATGACTCTGGTGCTTGACGTATAGGAACGCAGGATGAGATCATTCTGCCCCACAAGCCTTTTCCACCATTCCAGTAGACCATAGGTGATCGGCACCCACACTCCAATTACCGTCTTAGTTCCATATCCCTTGATACCCTGACCTTAACACATCTATCGATCAGAGTCTGTAATTTTACAATTGACCATTAATTGACAGGATTTTGGGAGAACGAGTGTAAATTTCGACTAAACTTTGTGTGAGAAAGTGTTTACTGATTTCACTCCTAAAGGGCCGAGCTCCAATTTTAAGATAATGCCTTCTGGTTTAAATTAAACCGCCATCGGAAACAATTTCTGTGCCTACACTATCGAACACTTTATCTATTTAAATAGCTCGGTTATATCACGTTTCACCCTTCTAAACACAATGGAATACAAGGCAAGGTTATGTAACCTTTCCTCATATTTGAATACTTTAAACCGTGGTATCAGTCTGGGTAACTTGTGCTGAAAACCCTCGAAGGCCAATCCATCTATCCTGCGATATGTTGCCCAAAACTAACGTATATATTCCAAATGAGATCTGAACAAATCTCTGTACAGCGAGAACAGCACGTCCTCAGTTGTAAATATCTTCCCCCTTGTGATAAAAGCCAAAATTCTCTCAACATTTATCCCGATTCTGTGGTTCCTTCCGTGCAACCAACTATCGATCCAAGTCGTAAGATTACAGCTAATTACGTGGGTTCCCATTTTTATGAATAATAACCGAAAAACATTATCAAAGCAGGGACTTAACTGAAAATGTAATACAATTTGAGACGATGGGAACAGACATTCCAATGCACCGAGTACTGATCATATTTATTGTTAAAATTACCGCAGCTGACAAAGTATTGAATGGAAATAACAATTTAGCGCTTTTGCTTCACAAACTAAGCACGTCACCGGGAACACCAATTACAACGCTGAGAACTGGAACACCACAAATGGTAATAAAATAAATCAAACTGTATTGATCTCTCAGAAATGATGGGGACTCTTGGTGCGGCACATGTTACAACGGACCATTTGAGCTGATATAGTGAGAGATACTCTTAGTAATACAGGGGCGAAGCTTGCAGTAGGAGCATTAGGCTGTATTGATCCTGAGATTTGTGAGAGTCAGCGGGACAGTGAGACAACTCACTTCAATCTGTTCTCATTGAGTAACCTCTTCAAACAGACCCTGCAGAGTGTTAAAAACAACAGCCGTAATATTGGACTTTAATGCTGATCATGTTTCTTCAAACAGAAACATGCAAGGCAATTTATTAGTACAGGGTGGTGGGAACTCAGGAGACATAATGTGCGATTTCAGTTTCCCAACTGAAGTGAGAAAGTTAGTCAATGGTACAATGGGTGATAAAACACGCTGGTTCGATACCCTGGGCTCTGCCACATAACCTGTAAATGTGAGTTAGAGGAATGTAACACAGACACAGATTACAGGGCGATATGACAGATGTGTTTAAAATTATTGACAGGATGGAAGAAGATAGATAGAAGCAGACTGATTCCAGTAGATGTGTGTTGCAGAATGAGGCGCTGTAGAAAGAAGATGAAATAGAAGACAATGGAACAGAGAGAAGAGAGAGCGGGAGAAGCTTTTTTATAAAGGGATTGGGGAGGCGGTGGATTTCAGTCACATGGATAGAGGTTGAGGCAGAAACTGTCAGAATTCAAAGACGATTGGGTCCGTGGCTGGAGGAAGAGGCGATAAAGGGATATGGAGACCGGGTGGGTAAATGTGACTAGAAATTCCTCTATCTCTCAGTATCTGAAGCGAAATTAAAGTGAATGTGTGTGGATCACCGAGCGGACAGACTTACTGAGGGGACAGTCGATGTTATATCACCCTGCAAGCGTTTGGTCTGAACAATAAATGTGTGCGATTAGTATAAAGGGACCTGACCCGGCATGGAGACGGTGCTTTGGTTAAAATGCAGGTATTGAATCTAAAACGGGTTATTAAATGTGGACAAACCCAGGACAGCTGCATAGAGCGCCGCTGCCTTGTTCCAATCGCTCTCTCACAGCACGGATTCCCGGTCTGACCTGTACCGCTGCAGGAATGGATGTGACAGAAACCAGCTGCCTCCCACCGGCTGAAGGTAGAACAATCTCCGCCGGGAGGGTGAAGGCGAGTCTGAGAACAGGCTGGTCACCGGTCAGTGGAGAAGATGAGGGAGAGAGTCTGTGTTCCTGCATGGAGCACAATCCCACTCTCGGCATGGATTGTGATCACCAGGAATAATATCCGGCACTTTGCTGGAACCAGACCGAGAACAGCGGGTAGATTCTGATTAACGGGACTGAACAAATCCCGGTCCTGACTGTCCGAATTCCCAGGTATATGTCTATGATCGGCTGTCAGTGTCTGTCTCCAAAGCGGGAGTCAATGGAACATTTTACAACACGCTGAATGTTCAGTAAAATATAATCTGTCAGATATTACCGAGTGTTACGGGAAAGGAGAGCAGGCACGGAAACATGGGATTAATATAATCCATTGAATCACTCATTGCACGATTCTCAGATAAAACCAAACCAGTTTGAAAGAATTTACATCGGGAAATAATCTGAAGCTTTTATTGGGTGTTAAAGAAAATTAGAAAGGCAACAAATGATCAGACACTTAAAAAGGTCGAGCGGGAAATACAGTCACTGACTTTCAGCCTTTTAATTGAATTGAGAAGAATAGTTTAAAAATATAATTACTGAAATAAGAGCAGGAATAAAGTTAATCCCAACTTTATTCACGACGTCAGTAACGGAATTTAATCACTTACCGGGGATTCCCACGGCTGCTATAATCGGATAGTAAATCATTCCTGCCTGTATAACTGGCGGTAACCAGGAAAATGGATAGGCGATTAACGGAACTCTCATTCTGTCCGAGAAGTGATGATGACTCTTGGCACTGAACACAGGGCTCCAACTGACTGTGAGATGAGAGCTGAAGAGAAAAACGTCATTATAATTGCGGGAGATTTCCCGTGGGACCATGAAAGATCAGGAGCATTGATATTACTTCCAGTCATTTGGCAGCACGTCAACACCCTTCACAGTAATATTTGTGCTGCACTAATTATATCCAAACTAATAATACAAGTGTTTGACGTGAAACCACCCAAAGATTGGAGTGATATTTTGCTCACATTTCTAACTAACAATGTACAGAAAGCCGGGCTCTGCTGCACCACATTTAACAGAAGCAGCTCCAGTTTTCCTCCTGGTATGTGAGACGGTTAAATCCTGTCGATGCACAAACTGAATTCCCCGAATTCTGAAACATGTTTCAATGTTTACACCACTTCGGGCGTTCGTCACTCATCCGTCTCACTGTGGGAGTTCTGGTTGGCAATTGAATCAGAAATACATGTCTTTAGCACGGAAGAGGTCGGGCATTGCACTAGCACCTTGCAGAAAAATGAATCTAAATTATAGTGTAAAAAGTTGCTGAATTAATAGTGCAGAAAATGCAGTCTCATACTACAGCTCACTCACTTATTTTACCTGCATATCGTAAAATTGTCAAAATAATGCTTGGTGATGAAGCGCAACAAGAAATTGCAAAAATTCCGCTGTCTGTCAATACAATTCGGAGAAGGATAAATGATATGTCATCTAACATTGAAGAAAATGTAGCCCAGAAACTTACAAACTCGAATTTTGTTTTGCAAATGGACGAGTCTGTCGACATTATTAGTAAAGCACAATTATTATCATTTGTTCACTTCATGAATGAAAACGAGACATTGCACCAATTTCTGTGCTGTACAGAACTTCCAGAAAATGCTCGAGGTCAAGACATGTTTGATTCTGTGAATTCATATTTAGAAGACTTCAAAATTTCATGGGACTCATGTGTTGGAATCTGCACGGACGGTGCTCCATCTATGGTGGGATGTGTCAAATGATGCAATACCCTCGCAAAAAAAATAATCCAAATATCTTATTCACCCATTGCTTTTTGCATAGAGAAGCACTTATTGCAAAGACATTACCACTAGAATTAAAATCTTGTTAGATCAAGTTGTTAATATTGTAAATTATATAAAATCAAGTGCTTCAAAAACTCGCTTGTTTAAACAGCTCTGCAAAGCTATGGATGCACAACACGAATGTTTACTTTTGGATTCAGAGGTAAGATGACTTTCAAAGGAAAAGTCTTATGTCATGTATTTGAACTTAAAAGAAGAATTCTCAGTATTTTTGAAAGAGAAGGAAACGATACCTTTTGCAAATACCTTAAGAGTTAAATGTGGTGTGCTAAGTTAGCATATTTGGCAGGTATATTTAATTGTTTTAGCAGCGTTAATACCAGTATGCAAGGGCCAAATGTAAACATTCTCACCTCTACAGACAAGCTATTAGCTGTTCAGGAAACATTTCTATCTGGAAAAAGAGAGCAACAGAAAACAATCTTGAAATGTTCCCTTTGATACCAAATCACAGTATTAAAAATGTTGCTCCTATAGTGATGGAGCATTTGGCATCACTGGAAGAGAACATCAACAAATATTTTCCATCTTTGGATGTAGAGAAGTGTGATTGGGTAAGAAATCCATTTTCTCCAATTAGTATGTCAGATTTTGATCTTACATTGCAAGAAGAAGAATTGACTTCTATTTCTACAGACCGTGGTCTTAAAATGAAACATTCAGGTATGTCTCTTGATGCGTTCTGGATTTCTATTGAAGAAGAATATCCTGTAATATGAAAAAAAGCCTTGATAATACTGATGCAGTTTTCAACATCATATCTCTGTGAATTAGGGTTCTCAACTCTTACGAACATCAAATGTAAAAAAATGGGAAAAAGCTGGCGGAATTGAACACGAAATGAGAGTCGCCTTATCGGTTATACGCCCTAATACTGGTGACATAACTAAAAAACGTCAGGTTCAAGTATCACGTTAAAATACTAATTAATCTATAATTAACGTGAGGAATTATTATTATAGTTTATTATGTTATTGTTACTTTCAGAATGAAAAATAATTAATAATATACATGTGTACAATGTTGAATATCTTCATATACTGTGATTAAAAAATGTTTTTTAAATTTTCTGAAACTTGCTTTTATTTAACCTGTGTTCACCTTTTAATTCCTTCACTTGTGCCGCCAAAAATTCTAGTATTCGAAAGTGTGCCGTGAACACAAAAAGGTTGAGAGCCACTGTTCCAGAGAGGATCTCTGTTCATAAATAGAAGTATAGAGTACAAAAGTGTGGCTATTATGATGAACCTGCACAAAGCATTGGTTCGGCCTCAACTGGAGGATTATGCCCAATTGTGGGCAAAGTACTTTAGGGAGAATATGAAGGCCTGCGAGAGGGTGCAGGAAAGATTTACGAGAATGATTCCAGGGATGAGGGACTTCAGTTATCTGGACAGACTGGAGAAGCTGGGATTGCAAGGGGAATAGAGTATAAAAGCAGAAAAGTCCTGCTACAACTGTACAGGGTATTGATGAGGCCACACCTGGAGTACCGCGTGCAGTTTTGGTCTCTGTCTTTAAGGAAGGATATACTTGCATTGGTGACAGTTCAGAGAAGGTTCACGAGGTTGATTCCTGAGGTGAGGGGGTTGACTTATGAAGAAAGGTTTGAGTCGTTTGGGCCTTTACACATTGGAGTTAAGAAGAATGAGAGGTGATTTTATTGAAACAAAAAGGTTACTGAGGGGGCGTGACATAGTGGATGCAGAGAGGATGTTCCCACTCATAGGGGAAACTAAAACCAGTGGGCGCAGATTCAAAGTAAGGGGTCGCCCATTTAAAACTGAGATGAGGAGGAATTTTTTCTTTGAGGGTTGTAAATCTGTGGAATTCTCTGCCCCAGAGAGCTGTGGAAGATTGGACGTTGAATATATTTAAGGCGGGGATAGACAGATTTTTGAGCGATTATGGGAGTAAAGGTTTATGGGGAGCGGGCAGAGAAGTGGAGCTGAGTCCATGATCAGATCAGCCATGATCTTATTGAATAGTGGAGCAGGCTCGAGGGGCCGTATGGCCTTCTCCTGCTCCTATTTCTTATGTTCTAATGCTATTCTTTCACATTACTTTACAGAAGTTCACTTTACAGGGTATTAAACGGGGAGGATTTGTCGACCAGAGGTTCAAACCAAACATCACATTCAAATCTGATGGAGTCACTAGTTTCATCGGGACCTGAATATCCTCGGCCTTTGGCCATGGAAGCAAAAAACACTGTTCACAGCGGGGAGAAACTGTACACGTGCTGTGTGTGTGGGCAAGGATTCAGCCGATCATCCAACCTGGAGAGACATAGAAACATAGAAACATAGAAAATAGGTGCAGGAGTAGGCCATTCGGCCCTTCTAGCCTGCACCGCCATTCAATGAGTTCATGGCTGAACATGCAACTTCAGTACCACATTCCTGCTTTCTCGCCATATCCCTTGATCCCCCTACTAGTAAGGACTACATCTAACTCCTTTTTGAATATATTTAGTGAATTGGCCTCAACAACTTTCTGTGGCAGAGAATTCCACAGGTTCACCACTCTCTGGGTGAAGAAGTTCCTCCTCATCTCGGTCCTAAATGGCTTACCCCTTATCCTTAGACTGTGTCCCCTGGTTCTGGACTTCCCCAACATTGGGAACATTCTTCCTGCATCCAACCTGTCTAACCCCGTCAGAATCTTAAACCTTTCTATGAGGTCCCCTCTCATTCTTCTGAACTCCAGTGAATACAAGCCCAGTTGATCCAGTCTTTCTTGATAGGTCAGTCCCGCCATCCCGGGAATCAGTCTGGTCAACCTACGCTGCACTCCCTAAATAGCAAGAATGTCATTCCTCAGGTTAGGAGACCAAAACTGTACACAATACTCCAGGTGTGGCCTCACCAAGGCCCTGTACAACTGTAGCAACACGTCCCTGCCCCTGTACTCAAATCCCCTCGCTATGAAGGCCAACATGCCATTTGCTTTCTTAACCGCCTGCTGTACCTGCATGCCAACCTTCAATGACTGATGTACCATGACACCCACGTCTCTTTTCCTAATCTGTCACCATTCAGATAATATTCGGTCTCTCTGTTTTTACCACCAAAGTGGATAACCTCACATTTATCCACATTATACTTCATCTGCCATGCATTTGCCCACTCACCTAACCTATCCAAGTCGTTCTGCAGCCTCATAGTATCCTCCTCGCAGCTCACAGTGCCACCCAACCTAGTGTCATCCGCAAATTTGGAGATACTACATTTAATCCCCTCGTCTAAATCATTAATGTACAGTGTAAACAGCTGGGGCCCCAGCAAAGAACCTTGCGGTACCCCGCTAGTCACTGCCTGCCATTCTGAAAAGTACCCATTTACTCCTACTCTTTGTTTCCTGTCTGACAACCAGTTCTCAATCCATGTCAGCACACTACCCCCAATCCCATGTGATTTAACTTTGCACATCAATCTCTTGTGTGGGACCTTGTCGAAAGCCTTCTGAAAGTCCAAATATACCACATCAACTGGTTCTCTCTTGTCCACTCTACTGGAAACATCCTCAAAAAATTCCAAAAGATTTGTCAAGCATGATTTCCCTTTCACAAATGCATGCTGACTTGGACCTATCATGTCACCTCTTTCCAAATGCACTGCTATGACATCCTTAATAATTGATTCCATCATTTTACCCACTACCGATGTCAGGCTGACCGGTCTATAATTCCCTGTTTTCTCTCTCCCTCCTTTTTTAAAATGTGGAGTTACATTGGCTACCCTCCACTCCATAGGAACTGATTCAGAGTCAATGGAATGTTGGCAAATGACTGTCAGTGCATCCACCATTTCCAAGGCCACCTCCTTAACTACTCTGGGATGCAGTCCATCAGGCCCTGGGGACTTATCGGCCTTCATTCCCATCAATTTCCCCAACACAATTTCCTGACTAATAAGGATTTCCCTCAGTTCCTCCTCCTTGCTAGACCCTCTGACTCCTTTTATATCTGGAAGGTTGTTCGTGTCCTCCTTAGTGAACACTGAACCAAAGTACTTGTTCAATTGGTCCGCCATTTCTTTGTTCCCCGTTATGACTTCCCCTGATTCTGACTGCAGGGGACCTACGTTTGTCTTTACTAACCTTTTTCCCTTTACATATCTGTAGAAACTTTTGCAATCCGTCTTAATGTTCCCTGCAAGCTTCTTCTCGTACTTCATTTTCCCTGCCCTAATCAAACCCTTTGTCCTCCTCTGCTGAGTTCTAAATTTCTCCCAGTCCCCGGGTTCGCTGCTATTTCTGGCCAATTTGTATGCCACTTCCTTGGCTTTAATACTATCCCTGATTTCCCTTGATAGCCACGGTTGAGCCACCTTCCCTTTTTTATTTTTACGGCAGACAGGAATGTACAATTGTTGTAGTTCATCCATGCGGTCTCGAAATGTCTGCCATTGCCCATCCACAGTCAACCCCTTAAGTATCATTCGCCAAACTATCCTAGCCAATTCACGCCTCATACCTTCAAAGTTACCCTTCTTTAAGTTCTGGACCATGGTCTCTGAATTAACTGTTTCATTCTCCATCCTAATGCAGAATTCCACCATATTATGGTCACTCTTCCCAAGGGGCCTCGCACAACGAGATTGCTAATTAATCCTCTCTCATTACACAACACCCAGTCTAAGATGGCCTCCCCCCTAGTTGGTTCCTCAACATATTGGTCTAAAAAACCATCCCTTATGCACTCCAGGAAATCTGCCTCCACCGTATTGCTTCCAGTTTGGTTAACCCAATCTATGTGCATATTAAAGTCACCCATTATAACTGCTGCACCTTTATTGCATGCACCCCTAATTTCCTGTTTGATGCCCTCCCCAACATCACTACTACTGTTTGGAGGTCTGTACACAACTCCCACTAACGTTTTTTGCTCTTTGGTGTTCTGCAGCTCTACCCATATAGATTCCACATCATCCAAGCTAATGTCCTTCCTAACTATTGCCTTAATCTCCTCCTTAACCAGCAATGCTACCCCACCTCCTTTTCCTTTTATTCTATCTTTCCTGAATTTTGAATACCCCTGGATATTGAGTTCCCAGCCCTGATCATCCTGGAGCCACGTCTCACAAGTGCAGTCACACTGGAGAAAAAGTGTGCGAATGTAGGGATTGTGGGAAACGTTTCAACTATCCGTCCCAGCTGGAAACACATCGGCGAGTTCACACTGGGGAGAAATTGTTCAATTCTCTGAGTGTGTGAAGGGATTCACTCAGTTATCCCACCTATTGACACACCAGCGAGTTCACACTGGGGAGAGACCATTCACCTCTCTGTATGTGGGAAGTGATTAACGCAGTTATCCCACCTGCTGATACACCAGTGAGTTCACACTGGGGAGAGGCCGTTCACCTCTCTGAGTGTGGGAAGGGATTCACTCAGTTATCCCACCTGCTGAAACACCAGTGAGTTCACACTGGGGAGAAGCCGTTCACCTCTCTGAGTGTGGGAAGGGATTCACTCAGTTATCCCACCTGCTGATACACCAGTGAGTTCACACTGGGGAGAGGCCGTTCACCTCTCTGAGTGTGGGAAGGGATTCACTCAGTTATCCCACCTGCTGACACATCAGCGAGTTCACACTGGGGAGAGACTGTTCACCTCTCTGAGTGTGCGAAGGGATTCACTCAGTCATTGGAGTCAGGCAGAGAATTCCGCAGGTTCACAATTCTCTGAGTGAGTTACGTACTCAGAAAGGTGAGGGGATTTAATGGCAGCTTTCCAGGCCCCTGTTTATTTTACGGCCTTCTCTCTGATCCAATTATCTCTCAGTTCTGAAGAAAGACCTTGCCTGAATTGTGAAATGAACCGAATGTTTCTCCAATGTTGGTATTACTGCAGTACTGATGTACACCAGCAGCTGGTGATGTTGTACTGTAAAACTTTACAGTACTTTGCCCAGCTCACTATCCCCATCTCCTGACTGTCAGTGGCCTACAATGGGTTACAAGGGAAGGTTAAACACTCTGGGGTGAATTCTCACTTTTACCTCCCACAACTCGGGTGTTCGGGGATCGGCTCCAGTTTTACAGCCCGCACGGAGGAAATGTGAACATTCAGCCCTTTAAAGCGAAGGTTTACAAACTCCTGGTCTCTGTGAAGAGAGATAGTTTGTGTATTTCCCATCACCAATGGTGCGTGGTGCTGATACCTGAGCAATGTGCTCACTTTCAGAGCACAACTTGTTGCAGTGATGAGAAAGGGCGGGGATGGAGCTGCTGTCGGTGTTTACATTTTATTAAAGTCTTCTCACATTTTATATTTGTATCGGTTTATTTACAGTCTCACTGGGATTTACAATGTGTCATTTGGTATTACATGTTCTAACTCCCGACCTCTGACCTCTGCTCCTGACACTATCCGCGTGGGGTCAAGTCGTTGTCAGGTCACGGATGATGCGTGCAGAGAGAGAGACAGAGAGGGAGAGGGAGAGAGACAGACAGACATAGAGAGAGAGAGAGACAGAGAGAGAAAGACAGAGAGAGAGAGGGAGAGAGAGCGACAGTCAGAGAGAGTGAATGACAGAGAGAGAGAGAGAGAGAGGGAAAGGCGCAGATAGAGAGAGAGAGGGAGAGAGGGAAAGACAGAGAGCGAGAGAGAAGGAAAGACAGAGACCGACACAGAGAGTGAGAGACAGAGAGAGAGAGAGAGAGGCGGGGAAAGACAGAGTGAGAGAGAGGGAAAGACAGAGAGAGAGAGAGAGAGAGAGAGAGAGGGAAAGACAGACAGAGAGAGAGAGAGAGAGAGAGAGAGAGACAGAGAGCGAGAGACAGAGGGAGAGGGAGAGACAGAGAGAAAGATAGACACAGAGAAACAGCGAGAGGAAAATACAAAGAGAGAGACAGGCAGAGAGACAGAAACCGAGACACACAGAGAGTGAGAGAGAGAGAGAGACAGAGAGAGATAGACAGAGAGAGAGAGAGAGAGGGAGAGGGGGGGGGTGAGACAGAGAGAGAGACAGAAAGTGGGAAAGACAGAGAGAGAGAGAGAGAGGGAAAGACATTGAGAGAGAGGGAAAGAGAGTGAGAATGAGACAGACAGACAGAGAGAGAGAGAGAGATAGAGGGATAGAGCGATAGACAGAGAGAGGGAGAGGGACAGAGAGAGAGAAGGAGACAGAGAGCGAGAGAGGAAAAGAGGGAAAGGCACAGAGAGAAGGAGGGAGAGAGACGGAGAGAGCGAGAGGGGGACAGAGAGAGAGAGTGACAAACAGAGAGAGATAGAGGCAGAAAGAGAGAGAGACAAAGAGAGAGAGGGAGAGAGAGAGAAAGAAAACGAGTGAGAGAGAAATAGAGAGAGAGACAAAGAGACAGAGAGACACAGAGAGAGAAACAAAGAGAGAGAGAGAGAGAGGGAGAGCGGGATAGACAGACAGACACAGGGAGAGAGAGACACACACACAGAGACAGACAGAGAGAGAGCGGGGCGGTGGGATTAGTTTGGGGACTGGAACAGGGCTATGGGGAGAGTGCGGGGCAGTGGGATTAGTTTGGGGATTGATACAGGACTATGGGGAGAGAGCGGGGCAGTGGGATTAGTTTGGGGATTGATACAGGACTATGGGGAGAGAGTGGGGCAGTGGGATTAGTTTGGGGATTGAGACAGGGCTATGGGGAGAGAGCGGGGCAGTGGGATTAGTTTGGGGATTGAGACAGGGCTATGGAGAGAGAGCGGGGCAGTGGGATTAGTTTGGGGATTGATACAGGGCTATGGGGAGAGAGCGGGGCATTGGGAACAGTTTGGGGATTGATACACGGGTATGGGGAGAGAGCTAGGCAGTGGGATTAGTTTCGGTGAAATTGAGCACCCGTTTTACATCAGATGCGTGGTGACCATTTTGCACCAGGACAAGTGTCTAGTTGATCTGTGAACAAACCTGGTTCAAGCATTTTCAGCCTTTTTGCAGAGTCCGAGTGTGAGAGAGAGACAGAGAGAGTGAGAGGGAAAGACAGCGAGAGAGACTGAGCGGGAGAGACACAGAGAGAGAGGGCACGACAGTCACAGAGAGAGAGAGAGACAGAGAGAGGGAAAAACAGGTAGAGAGAGACAGAGAGAGAGAGAGAGAGAGAGAGGGAAAGACAGAGAGCGAGAGAGAGAAACAGATAGAGAGAGAGAGAAACAAAGAGAGTGACAGAAAGAGACATAGGGAAACAGCGAGCAAGAGAGACAGATAGAAAGAGACAGATAGATGGAAGGAGAGTGGCAGACAGAGAGAGAGTGAGAGAGGGGGAAAGATGGAGAGAGAGAAACAGAGAGAGAGAGAGAGACAGAGAGAAATAGAGAGAGAGAGAGGGAGGGAGGGGGCCATGCTGCTTTATCAGGGTGTTTAAGTACAGATTGATTTGATGTAAAAGGAGCAGAATACAGATTGTCACAATTCAGGGTGACAGTGATGTGGAGCTGTGTGTAGTGTGGGCCCAGCCTCCAGGGTGACATCACCCAGCCACCCCGAGACTCACTCCCAGAGCTGACACTGGCGCCTGGAGATCCAACATCGCGTCCGCAGAGACACGATATCGAAATCTCTGGACAAGTGAGGAAAGGCCGTTGGGAACCTGGCCCTCATCCTGATGGCCACCTTTGTGTGCGGCTGCATCAAGCTGTGCAGAGACACTCGGTACGCTGACACCAAGTGTCAGTACGTGCTGAGGTTCTATCTCTCCCCGCTGTTATGAAGGAAGGGTCTGGCCAGGCTACCACCGAATGCACCAACCAGTTGGACCGTGCCACACCACCTGTCCTTCGTGAAAAAGTGTTTCAAGACAAACACCTTTGAGCACAAGGCCGTAAAGCAGTGGTCGGCGCGCAAGGTCCTGGACGCCCTATAAAAGAAGGAGAGGGTGGATCCTGTCAGGCGGTTCCCCAAGCAGACTGTCAAACTGGTTTGGCAGAAGGCCTCATCGCCAGAGCTTTCACACAAGTACCAAGCCGTAGCTTGGTTGGCAGTGAGAAGGTCCCTACCCGTCAGAACCTTCATGCACAGCCAGGGTTTCAGAGACACGGCACTCTGCCCCCAGTCGGCTCTGGTGTGGACGAGACTGTCAGACTGCAATATGTCAGGGACTTTTCAATCAAGGAGACATTAGAATGGGAATGAGAGACAGGGAGAGAGAAAAAAAGAGTTGGACAGGGAGAAGCAGTGAGAGAATTAGGGATAGAGAGCGCGTGTTGGCAGAAAAGAGAAAGGAAGAGAGATCGGAAATGGACGGCAGCAGAAACAGAGGAAAAAGTGAAATAGAGATAGATGGATAGAAATTGGGAGCGAAAGAGAGAGTGAGGGAGCGAGATGGAGAGAGGGAGACAGAGAGACTGACAGAGAGCGAGAGAGAGAGACAGAGATACAGAGAGGGAGAGACAGGGAGAGACAGGGAGACTGAAAGAGAGAGCAAGAGAGAGAGAGAGAGACTTACAGAGAGAAAGTGAGAGGGACAGAGAGAGTTGGGCATTTAATCTCCCTCCATATTGTCCCATCATACACTCCCAGGGCAGGTTAAGCACGGGGTTAGATACAGAGTAAAGCTCCCTCTTCACTGTCCCATCAAACACTCCCAGGGCAGGTACAGCACGGGGTTCTATAAAGAGTAAAGTTCCCTTGACACTGTCCCATCAAACACTCCCAGGACAGGTACAGGGGGTTAGATACAGAGTAAAGCTCTCTCTGCACTGTCCCATCAAACACTCCCAGAGCAGGTACAGGGGGTTAGATACAGAGTAAAGTTCCCTCTGCACTGTCTCAGCAAACACTCCCAGGGCAGGTACAGGGGGTTAGATACAGAGTAAAGCTCCCTCTACACTGTCCCATCAAACGCTCCCAGGGCAGGTACAGGGGTTTAGATATAGAATAAAGCTCCCTCTACACTGTCCCATCAAACACTCCCAGGTCAAGTACAGCACGGTGTTAGATACAGAGTAAAGCTCCCTCTACACTGTCCCATCAAACACTCCCAGGGCAGGTACAGCATGGGGTTAGTTACAGAGTAAAGCTCCCTCTACACTGTCCCATCAAACACGGGGTTAGATACAGAGTAAAGCTCCCTCTTCACTGTCCCATCAAACACTCCCAGGGCAGGTACAGCACGGGGTTCTATAAAGAGTAACGTTCCCTCTACACTGTCCCATCAAACACTCCCAGGGCAGGTACAGCACGGGGTTAGATAGAGAGTAAAGCTCCCTCTACACTGTCCCATCAAACACTCCCAGGACAGGTACAGGGGGTTAGATACAGAGTAAAGCTCCCTCTACACTGTCCCATCAAACACTCCCAGGGCAGGTACAGGGGGTTAGATACAGAGTAAAGCTCCCTCTACACTGTCCCATCAAACACTCCCAAGGGCAAGTACAGCACGGGTTTAGATACAGAGTAAAGCTCCCTCTACACTGTCCCATCAAACACTCCCAGGGCAGGTACAGAGTGTTAGATACAGAGTAAAGCTCCCTCTACACTGTTCCATCACACACTCCGAGGGCAGGTACAACTTTAAGCAGTTAATATTAAATTAGAGAGTTGTCGGCCTCTGTGATCAATCTCCCGGTGCTGTGCTTTCATAAAATGGGGTCCATGAACAAATTTAAAATGCATGGCTTTCGATCTGTCTGTGCATTGTCACCGTGGTTCTGGGAGAGCTTCAGAGAGAAAGAGAGAGAGAGAGGGAGAGAAATACAGAGAGTCTGAAAGAGAGAGAGAGAGACAGAGAGAGAGAGAGATACAGAGAGAGAGAGAGAGCGAGCTAGAAGGAGTGATAGACAGAGAGACAGAGAGCGAGAGAGAGACAGAGATTGAGAGGGAAAGAGAGAGACATGGAGGAAGTATACAGAGAGAGAACCAGACTGACAGAAAGCTGGACAGAGAGAGAGGCAGAGAGAGAGGGAGAGAGAGACAGAGAGAGACAGAAACACAGAGAGAGAGAGCGTCAGAGAAAGAGAGAGACAGACAGACAGAAAGGGAGACAGAGAGGGAGAGGGAGAGAGAGACAGCCAGACAGAGAGAGAGAAACAGAGCGAGACAGAGAGAATCACAGAGAGAGTCAGAGAGACAGAGAGCGAGCTACAAAGAGAATGGGAGAGACAAACAGAGTGAGGGGGAGAGACAGACAGATAAAGAGAGACATACAGAAAGAGACAGAGAGACAGCAAGAGACAGAGAGGTAGATAGAGACAGAGATAGAGAGAGTGAGGGAAAGACAGAGATAAGGACAGAGAGAGACATTCAGAGAGAGAAAGAGAGAGCGAGAAGGAGAGAGAGACAGAGAGAGAGTGAAAGCTAGAGAGAAAGCCAGAGTGAAACAGAGATGGGGAGAGAGAGCGCGAGAGAGAGAGAGAGAGATAGACAGAGAGAGAGAGAGAGATAGTGAGAGACAGAGAGAGAAAGACAGATCGAGACAGTGAGAGTCAGAGAGAGAAAGACAGAGAGACAGATAGACAGAGAGCGAGAGAGAAAGGGAGACAGAGACAGAGAGGGAGACAGAGAGGGAGACAGAGAGGAAGACAGACAGAGAGACAGACAGAGAGACAGTGATAGAGACAGAGAGCGAGAGCGACAGAGAGTCAGAGAAAGAGACAGAAATAGGGAGAGTGAGAGAGAGAGGGAAGCAGAGAGAGAGAGAGACAGATTGAGAGCGAGGCAGAGAGAGGCAGAGAGAGAGAGAGAGAGAGAGAGAGAGAGAGAGAGAGAGAGAAAGAGAGAGAGAGAGAGAGGGAGAGAGAGAAAGAGAGAAAAAAAGAGAGAGAAAGACAGAGGCAGAGAGAAAGACAGACAAAGTGAGACACAGAGACACAGAGACAGAGAGTGAGAGAGAGACAGAGAGAGACAGAGTGGGAGAAAGACAGAGAAAGAGAAATTGATAGAGAGCGAGAGAGAGGGAAAGGCGGAGATAAATATATGGCGAGATACAGAGAGAGAGAGACAGAGCAAGAGGGAGAGAGAGACAGAAAGACAGAGAGAGAGAAGCAGAGGCAGACAGACAGAGAGAAAGAGAGTGAGACAGAGATGGAGACAAAGAGAGAGAGAGAGAGACAGAGACAGAGCGAGACAGGGAGACAGAGGGGAAAACTGAGAAAGATAGAGAGACAGAGAGATAGAGCGAGGGAGAGTCAGAGACAGAGAGAGATAATGACACAGAGAGAGAGAGAGAGAGAGAGAGAGAGAGAGAGAGAGAGAGAGAGAGAGAGAGAGAGAGAGAGAGACGGAGAGAGTTAGCGAGAGATAGAGAAAGGGAGAGACACAGAGTGAGAGAGAAAGAAACAGAGAGGTATAGAGAGAGAGTCACAGAGGGAGAGAGACAGAGAGAGACAGACAGAGAAAATACAGAGAAAGACAGAGAGACAGTGAGATAGTGAAACAGAGACAGAGAGAGAGACAGAGAGAGACGGAGAGAAGGAGATAGAGAGATCGACAGACAGATAGAGAGAGACAGCGATAGGCAAACAGGCAGAGTGGGAGAGAGAGACAGAGATGAGAGAGACAGAATTATAGAGACAGAGAGAGAGAGTGAAAGATGGAGACAGAATTAAAGATGGAGAGAGAGGGAGAATGAGAGAGAGAGAGAGAGACAGAGAGTGAGAGAGAGACAGAGAGAGACTGAGACAGAGGGGAAAACAGAGAAAGACAGAGATAGAGAGAGAGAGAGAGAGAGGGAAAGAAACAGACATAGAGAGAGACCGAGAGAGACCGAGAGATACAAAGAGTGAGGTAGAGCGAGAGAGGGAGAGAGA